>NW_027464807.1:0-130000 GCF_043290135.1 Rhipicephalus microplus
GCAGCATGAGCGTGGCATTAGTCATGACTCATGACTTACACGATGTACCTGTCAAGATTTCTACGTTAGGCTCTGTCACTTGTGTTGACCATGCAGTCATGTCATACAGGGCTAGTTTTTCAAGATTTCATGGGAAGGAAACCACCGCAACAGCAGCAAGACCATAACATTCATGATAATACATGTCATGGTTTTCATTTTATGACTTCACTTATTCTCGCCATACAGTCATGTCATGCCATACCAATTTAGGTATCGATACCATTATTGAACCCAGGAGAGCTAAAAGTCGCAGGCAGGCAGGCAGGCGGGCGGGCAGGCGGGCAGGCGGGCAGATAGATAGATAGATAGATAGATAGATAGATAGATAGATAGATAGATAGATAGATAGATAGATAGATAGATAGATAGATAGATAGATAGATAGATAGATAGATAGATAGATAGATAGATAGATAGATAGATAGATAGATAGATAGATAGATAGATAGATAGATAGATAGATAGATAGATAGATAGATAGATAGATAGATAGATAGATAGATAGATAGATAGATAGATAGATAGATAGAAGTTCCTGCTGTTCGCAAAGATTAGTTAGCATTTATTATTTATAAAAGAATGTCTGAGTTCTTACGTGACACAATTTTGATGATATAATGAGCCCCACCGTAATCAAATGTTCCAAAAATATAGAGAATCATGGGATCTTTACCGGGTACCAAAAGCTTTGTCTGTTCGTGCGCGAATTTTTGAAGCATTCAGTCTAAGCATGATGTCCCAGCGTTTGCACTCATTTATACGTCTTCTGAAAAGAGTAGGCCTCGTCATCAGCGTAAAGGATTGCAGACCAGAATTGTGCTGTTCAACCAGAAGTTACCTTGGTGCCATCTTCGATCTTAGGAGCCACTCGACGAATTTAGTGCCCCCGGCCATATCCAAGGGCGTTTTTCCAGCCTTGTTTTTCTTGTAGAGGTCGCCGCCCCTGTTGGCCAGAAAGCAGGCCAACGATAGGTTGTTCTCTGAGCTTGTAAGATCTCTCACGATCTGCCAAAACACAAGAACACACGCAATTGCTGGCTTGCAAAGCTTGCTTTTGAAATAAGGCGTCGCCATGGGCAAGATGCAAGCAGCTATATCAAGCACAGCTTCACCAAAAGCTACATCTCACCAAGATATTGATTGATTGATTGATTGATTGATTGATTGATTGATTGATTGATTGATTGATTGATTGATTGATTGATTGATTGATTGATTGATTGATTGATGCGTGAGGTTTAACGTCCCAAAACCACCATATGATTGTGAAAGTCATCGTAGTGGAGGGCTCGGGAAATTTTGACCACCTGGAGTCATTTAACGTGCACCCAATTCTGAGCACACGGGCCTACAGCATTTTTGCCTCCATCGGAAATGCAGCCGCCGCAGCCGGGATTTGATCCCACGACTCACGGGACAGCAGCCGAGTACCTTAGCCACTAGACCGCCGCGGCGGGGCACCTAGCCAAGAGAGGCAGCCTATATTCCATAAATTTTCTGGAATCTTTAACTACTGCGCCTCTGTTTCACCCACTACGACGTAGCTGTGGAGGCCTGACTTGGCAGTAATGAAATTATAGTAATCGAATTACTTTATGATATGCGATCACCGATGCAATGAATCAAGTCGTTGGGCGGATAATTTAGGGGTGTAACGAGTGGCTTCAAACCACCTACATTGCCACAAAACTACTCAAAACTTTGTCCACTTGACTAGACTAAAATTTTATGTTTGTACCTATTATGGCATAAAAGTTTACCAAAACAGGAAATGAAAATAACAAGGAACGCAATAGCAGTGTCACATAACCAAGATTGGGGGGGGCGGGGGGGGGGGCTCTGCTCGTAGCACGATCTGTCATCGGTCACAGTAGTGGTCTGCCGCAACTAAATGAGAAATAGGCAAAAAAAATCGTATTTGATTATCAAAAACCACTCCCGGTTCTCTACAGCAGAGACTTAGTTGAACAGTCTGGCGAAGTTACAGTCCCGCATTAGCAACCGTGTGCCTTCCCACAGCACTGAGATCCGATGCGTTTCCATGGGCGGTGTTCAATTGTCCTGAGAAACCACACGTTTTGTAGTGCTACACTTCAGTTTTACCACAATGTACCAGTCCGTGCCTGCTACACATAACGCGGAGTTGTTATTTTTTTCAAGAGATTCCATTTTTATCACCCATTGCCCATTCAGTTTTGACAGGCCACCGTTCCTGCTGCCGAGAGGTGGCGCCACGTCCAGATGTTCCCAATTCTTGGTAATGGATTAATCTGAGCCTTGTTCACAATAAATTTTACTGTGAACAAGGCTTCTGTGTGCGAGCCGAAACATCTTTTTTCTGTGTTTTTTTTTTCTTTTCAAACTTTTACTTTGGTCGGCGCAGTGCCTCCACGTTTTTTTACCTTCACCCCTGAGTTGATTTGCTTGTCGGCACGGTTTCATTTAGTTAGGTTTCCAGTTATACGCGTATATTTTATATATAACTCAGTAAGACATAACATACATAATCTAGACACCCTAGTACATTTGGAAACAAATTACCGCTACTATAAAACGAGACATAGAGAGCATTGGAATGTTGCCACGCCTCGTTTGAATACTCGTATAGAGCGTTTATGTTATTCTTTACCATCATTGTTAAACCATTTTCAGTTGTTCAATTTTGATTTGTTTGGTTGTTCCTCAGCTGCACGTAGATCTATGTTCGTATAACTAACTTCATTTATCCTGGCGTTGTATTTTTGTATATTTTTTTGCAGGCTATTGTACAGTTTCATTCTACACTAATATGTTTTCCATCTTTTCGTTTGTGAACTGTTTTTCTTTGCTGCTGCCCACATGTCATGGTGTATTTTGGGCTACGAACTAATCAAGCCGCCTTTCGGCAGCTTTTTTTCCGTAGTCCTCTATATGTAGGTTTACAGGGTGGAAAATAAAATTTGATTCTATTTGATAACTTAGGTATTTCAAACTACCTTCCCTTAAACTGGTACTTTGGAAGAACCGAGGGAACGTACCTTGACCTTTTGTAGTCTGAGCAAGCTCATGTGCATGGGAGTGTTACCATCTTCGTCTGGTTCGTTGATGTCCGCGCCGGCTTCAACAAGCAGCTCCGCCAATTCATAGTGCCCGTTGTGCACAGCTAAGAGCAGAGCTGTTTCTCCTTTGAAGTTCTTGAGGTCAACCAAGCAGCGGCCCTAAAGAAACGCAGGCAGAAAATTCACCCCAGCTTGGACGGTGTTCTTTTGGGTGTCATCCCAACTTGGGATCCGCAAATACAAGGTTTCTAACATGGAGTGGTTTAAAGGGACAGTAGAAAAAACCGTAAGAGAATCCTAAAGCTTCCCTTTTACGAGTTGAATTAATGACCTAGCGATATCCTTTTGCTAATGCCTACTTCAGACACTTCGTGAATGAAACCTTTTCTAACTTGCTGTGCCCCGCAAACGCGGCCTCTTAAGCGCAGTAACATGTGTGGATTCTAATTCCCAGCCATTCCCAGCCGAAGCGTTTCTTTCTCTAATTCCCAGCCAAAGCGTTTCTTTTGTGTGTTATTTGATTCATTTTTGTTGTCATTTTTGACCAAACTACCATATTAGAACTGTACTGTTTATAATAATTTGTTCAACTTGAATTATACACACTCACAGCGTATTTTTTGCCCCCCCCCCTTATGTAATGCCCTCGGGCCTTTAAGGATGCAATAAATGAACTGAAATGAAATGTGTGCCTTCTGTAGTGGGTGACTAGCTTTAAATTAAACAATGGAGGCATTATGATAGTCATTTTCTGACGCCCGCTGACAATGGGCGCTTGTAGCACGCGTTATCACTCCAATATGTCATACATTTGTTTGTAAAGCGTGAAAGATGCATTCGTTGCATTTACGAGCAGAGGAAGTTCTTTTTCACTGTATTCACAAGGAGATGCATTGCCGTGAAGTAGAACATCCGCTTACCACGCAAACAACCCGTATTCGATTCCCACTCGGATCCGAACAATTCTGGTTCGGTCTCCACTCTGAACCAGGATTTTTGAAAGGAAAAGCTCCTTCGGCCGCGGTTCGTGCCTACCTCCGTAGTGGTAGTAGCAGCAGTATGAAGCCATCTCTAGTTTTTGAGTTGCTCAATAGATGATGTGTGTATGTCCTTGGGAATAGTGTAACTAGATAGAATGAGTGGTTTTCACAGCATGTCTATGAAGTGAATGATGATGAATGGGGCGAAGCATTCGTCCATCCGTCCTTCCGTGTGTCCATTCGCCCGTGCGTTCATCAATCCATCCGTCTGTGCTTCCGTGCGTCAGTGTTTCTGTCCATCCATTCGTCCGTGCGTCCGTGCTTCTGTCCATCTGTCCGTCCACCCGTCCGTGCTTCCGTCCGTACGTGTGTCCACCCATCCCTGGTCCATGCTTCTGTCCGCCCGTCCATGCGTCCGTCCCATAGAGTTTCTTAAATTTCACTACAGGTGTCCTTAGCCTCGGAGTACGAACTCTGCGTTTGTAACGATGGAAGCCCTACATATTTACGTGGATCAGCCTATAGCAGCTGCCTGGACTTTACATTGGTTTCTCGCTGACTTACCAGGAAAGTGCACTGGTTTTCGGATCTGGAAACGCGGGGCAGCGACCATATACCAACTTACCTGTGTATAGAAGGTTTCACCAGCTTCAAGTCCTCAAGAGGCCTCAAGTACACCGATTGGGGGAAATTCAAAATGTTAATGGAAGACTGCTGTACCGACGGCTCATCATATAACCTAGAGGACTCGATAAAGGATGTCCTGCAGAATACCACGCATACACATTTGACTAGTCACAAGCGCACCAATTTCGACATCGAGCTTGAGAAACTTCGCGCAGTACGCCGTCGTGCAGAACGAAGGTACCGACGGACAAAGTGCATGGATGATTTCAGGCTGGCTAGACGCATTCAAAAGAAAATGCAGCGGCACATGGATAAACTGGCTAGGCGACGTCGGACATCCTTTTGCGAGTCGTTGGATCCACGAAAGCCCCTATCACTGATATGGCGAACTGTCCGGGGTCTTAGCACAACCTTGGGTCAGCGACACCCGTTTACATCTCTGGCACTTCACCTTCGATGCAGAGAGATTGACGTCGTAGAATCATTCTGTAGAAGAATTGCCGGTGATTCCGATTTCACAGTATCAAGAACCGGAACATTTGACAACCCACCGCCCTCACGTGATCCCCGTATGGAATGCCAGTTTTCTATGGATGAGGTAGAGGCGGTACTGGCTCTGTGCAGACGTTCTTCTGCACCCGGACCTGATGGCATTACCTATCGTACCCTTTGTAATCTTGGAGACGAAGCTCGAAAGGCACTCTTACGCCTATACAACGACTCCTGGCAGACTGGTACGGTTCCCCAGGCATGGAAGTCAAGTCGCCTCATTCCACTTCTAAAGGCTGGTAAATCTCCTTTGGATATTGCCTCATACCGTCCTATCCCACTTGCCAGTTGTGTGGGAAAAACGATGGAACGAATGATTCTAACACGAATGGAGTGGTATTTAGAGCACTACGAAATCTATCCAGTATCCAATACCGGATTCAGGCGCGGCCATTCGTCAATCGACAACGTTGTTGATCTGGTGACATATGTTCAACACCAGAAAGCCTGTAAGAGACTGTGCGCCGCCCTGTTTCTAGACGTTAAGGGGGCTTACGACAATGTCACCCATGAAGCCATCCTTAGTGCTTTGGAAACAGTAGGTCTTGGTGGCAAGATATATATGTGGGTGTACAGCTACTTACAGCTGAGATCATTTTACGTGATGACAGCGAATGGCCCAACACCTGATTATTAGAGCAGCCGAGGAGTTCCTCAGGGAGGAGTGCTAAGCCCTACCCTTTTCAACCTAACTCTCATTGGTCTAGTCGAGCAGCTACCTAGCACTGTAGAACTTTCTGTCTATGCTGATGACATCTGCAATTGGACATCAGGTGTGACAAGGCCTCAGCTTCGCGCCCGCCTTCAGAAGGCTGCTACACTCTAAGCCGAAAAAGACTAAAGTGGGGTATGCCATTGGTCCTTTAGGGGTCTAAATGCGCTGCCACAGATTTTGAACCAATTTTGGACTAACTGCGGGAGTAACTGCAAGGGCTCAACTGTTACCCCAAGCACTTACTCCACTTGGTTTAAATGTTGGCCCCAGTAGAATGCTCCAGCCGAACTAACAGTTGAACCGTCTGGACCAATGGCAAAAAAAAAATGGCGACACTGCGTTTGTGCAGTATATTTTATGTTTATTCCAATTTAATCAGCACTGAAGATCATAGTATGTTATTCATGCAACACACACACACACACACACCCATACATACGCACTATTATTTCAAAGTAAAACACCGCAAACACTGACTGCCCGCGCTGTACTACAAGAACAGACTCTCGGGTATATATAGCACAGTATTTTGACCTCCCATCTAGTGCCAGTGGGCGACTTTTACTCGGCTTAAGAAAACAATAAATATTGACACCGTAACGCGAAAATTTACATGGGCTTATTCGTAGCACCGATGCGCATCGATCTTTTAATATGGATCCATCTAATCTTCAACATGCCTCCAGCCCGAGAATACGAATTATCAGCTGGTATTCGATCATGTCGGCCGAACCAGCGTTCGCAGTGCTGGCGCACGAGTCCGCAAACACAAGCATAGCAGCGGCGCTTGTGCGGGAAAGCCGGCGAAGCAGCCGCCGGCGCCCCGCCGATGCCATACTGTGTCGGCTTGCCGACGGCGTCGCTAGGCTTACGACGAGTACGGCTAAACGACCGCCGGCGATCGCAACATGCGGCTCGCGTGAAATTTTCGTCGTCGTTATTTTATAGTCACAAATGAACAATAGGTAAGTGCCCCATGTTCGCTGTGTCTTACGGAGTGATGTAGATATCCGTATACTTACAGCGACGAGACCGTTCGCAGGCACGGTTCTTTCATCGTGCTGGTAAGGCACAACCTGTGTACCGCTGGCCGCACGATTAGTCGTATCCGCGATCGCCTACACGTTGGATTTTCGATAACGATTGTCGCATGGATAAAAAGACATAAGTTTGCCTGAGCTACTATTTTTGTGAACTTGTACGCGACGTTTCCTTCGCTTGTGCCGGCAATGCACTCACACCGGCAGCCCGCTTGATACCGATGACGTACGAAGCCTACTTTTCCTATATATCGCTTTGAACTTGTGGTCACTGTGTGGGTACACGACCGCTGATGAACAGCTTACCTTTATTAGCATTGTCAGTGTTCACCGTAGTTCGAACTTATTCAGCACATTAAAGCGAGTTCTCGGCATTGCCCGTGTTTGCGGAGACTTTCACTTGGCTTCGGCTCGCCCGTGCCGGCATGGTGGAAACGCGAGGGCACTTGCTGTGTGCACTGACAGCGTGTTCTGCTACTTTTCTCTAATAACATCTTCTATTCGTTTCATAGTGCTTCACTTTCACAGTGGCGTATAGCCTATTTAACTTGTTTTCATGATCGCCGACCACGCCGAGCATTGCAGTGCAGCATCGACAGGAGGCGATCGCGGCGCAGTTGCCCTCCCCGTTGGTCCCTTCATTGCCGGGCGGTTGCGCAAGACACGCATTGTCACACATTTAGTCCCTGTTGGACGAACCGTTCGTCTATTGGTTTAACGACTGCAGTTAGTCCAACTTTGCCGAATTTCGGCTTAGAGTGTACAACGACGTCATGCTATCTTCGTAAACAAGGCCTCGAGGTGTCCTGCGGAAAATGTGCAGTGGTAGCGTTCACGCGGAAACCAATGTCTGCTTACAGTATATCGATTAATGAAGAATACATATCGTTCAGCAGAAGCCACAGTTTCTTGGGAGTCATAATAGATAGAAACCTGTCGTGGACTCCACACGTGAACTAAGTGAAGAAGCGGCTGATCGCAACATGCCACATGTTCAAATTCCTTGCAGGAAAGAATTGGGGAGTGCCCATACCGTCCATGCTACAACTGTACGGAGTGCTGTTTATCGGATTCTTACGGTACAGCTTACCTGCAATATCTAACACCGCTAAGACCAACCTGCGCGCAATTCAGAGCATTCAAGCCCAAGCACTAAAGATATGCCTTGGATTACCCCGCAGTGCTTCGACGGCTGAAACCATTGCTATCGCTCAAGATCACTCGATAAATACGCATATTATTACCGAGACAATGTGCATGCACCTCAGGCAATATGCCAGGACCCCTTCTCACCACCTGGCGAGCCTAGCTGCTGAAAGGCCCCGCACGACATACGGCACTATTGTCTACAAGCATCGTTCATCGTTTGCTGAGACATACGCACCTGCATCAAAGCCACTGCTTCCTCCTTGGAGCTTGAGCCAGCCGCGAGTTCACTTAATGATTCCAGGAATGAGGAGAAAATCGGACTTACCGACACATGCCCTGAAACAACTGAGTATATTCCTACTGGAACAAAACTACAGTAACCATGTGCACATTTACACGGATGGCTCTACTACGCCGTCTAGTTCAGGTGGAGCAGTGGTTATACCATCACAAGGGGTAACTCGGTGTTTTAAGACTTCATATGTGACAACTTCAACGACGGCAGAACTCGAGGCTCTGCGCAATGCACTGGAACACGTCAATTCAGAAGAAAGACCAGGTAAATGTGCTGTGTTTTCTGACTCAAAGCCAGCGTTACAGTGCCTGATATCAGTTCTCCGACGCGGATGCCACGACCAGTTGACCTACCAAACCGTGAAACTTCACCACCTTTTAATACAAAAAGGCCATGACATCGTCTTTCAGTGGTTACCTGGGCATTGTGGTATAGGCGGCAATGATTCTGCAGATCATGCTGCTCGCACGTCACATAAAGAAGCGAACAGCGTTCCAATTCCGCTTTTAAGAACGGGTGCGGGGAGGCAGATTCGTCAACTGGCCCGCAGTCTCACACTGACTGAGTGGAACACACCAAGCATACGACGTACAAGACTGCACGAGCTCGACCCTTCACTACAACTCCGGCCTCCACCCGGCCTACATCGACGTGCAGCTTCGCTTCTCTATCGCCTTTGGCTGGGAGTTGCTTTCACGAAAGCTTATACCACGTTAATCGGAATTACTGACAGTGCGGTGTGCGATGTTTGCGGCACCGACGAAAATATCAAACACCTGCTGTGCCATTGTCCTCGATTTGCCTCAGATAGACAAATACTTGCCAACGCAATGCGGCGACTGGATGATCGGCCTCTTTTTGCGCAGGTGCTATTACAGCAACGTCCACATGCCTCGACAGCCCACAAGGCAGTGAAAGCCCTGCTGTGTTTCCTGAGAAAGACAGGCTTGTGTGAACGCCTCTGGCATGCGGTAGAGTTCTACACGCTGCAGTGAAATTACTGTCAGTCTCTCCCCCACCCTTTTTTTTCTTTTCCCTCTCTTCTCTCTTTCTCGTCTTTCTTGTCTCCTTCCCTAATCCCCCAGTGTAGGGTAGCCAACCGGATGTCTCTGGTTAACCTCCCTGCCTTCTCCCTTTTTGTTGCTTCCTTCCTTCCTTCCACTACAGGGAACTCTGGCGCTAGTGTCAATGGGAGCTACAACGCACGGCGCTTCAGCGAGCCTGAGAATTATGGGTAAGACGGATTTGTCTAATCTTCGTACTTCTGACTCCGTGCGTGTTCGTGCGGCTTGGAGCTGTTTTCTTACAAAACAAAAATCGGCAAATGTTCAGCGGTTGCACTTCACCACCTCATTCATTTAGGCATAGCTTTTCAAATCGGGTCAAGAATTTCAAAGGGGTTCGTTCTTTCCTTCGAAACAAAACCGAAACACAGCATAAAGAAAGCCAGAAGTATGATTCGTCGCCCGCAAGTACGAAGACAAGCCAAACCTGTGTACAACCCGCCATTCCCCTAGCCGCTGAACGATCGCAGTGCCAGAGTCTCTTCTAGTTAATTTAGGGAACTCTGTGGTCCATCAGTCTATCCGTCCGTGAGGTCATGCTTCTGTCCGTCTATCCGTGCTTGCGTCTGGGTGGCGCCCGTCAATCCACCCCTCCTTTCCTCTGGAGACTTGTATGGGGGAAAACTGGACTAATTATCGTCGTTTAATCATACTGCTCTCCTATAATGAATAATAATTCTACTATTATATTGTGTGTGGATATTTATGAGGTGGTCAACCAAAGCGCAGTTAACCTCTTGATAACTCGCTGCCCTCGTTATTTCATTCAAATGAGGTACGTGTGAAGTAATTTGCCGGAATATTGTAGAGGCTTCAATTAACCGATCTACATTCACTCCCCCCATTGTTCACAGTGAAAGTTCCTGAGTTGACATCGTCTCCTTTTTTTGCCATCTGAATTTTTATTATGTTTTGGTAGCACAATGGCCATATTCATGTTCACTTACAGTAATCTTGACTGAATCCAGATGAAAGGGTCGCACATGTAGCATAACGGCGTCTTTTTAACGAAAACTAAGCATTCGCCGAGGTAGGCTACTATAGAAAGAAAAAGTGCAAATTGTCACAGCTATGTAATACCGCAGTGTTTCATACCAGGTACAACAAACTCTGAACGTATGTTGCATACTTCTTGAACAAGTAAAGCATTTCAATGTTCGTTCTTACATTGCCCAACGTGTCCACTGAACACCGTAATGTTTACAATGCCAATGGCTGACCATAAATGACCAAAACGTGCCTGTAACCAGACCGTGGTCGTCGCAGAACCAGCGATGCTCAGTCTAGGCATAGTCTAGACGCATGGCGACCGCCTGCACTCTCCTCCCTGTATCAAGCTTCTGCAGCTCGACTGTAGGATTCTTGAAATGGCGTTACAATACAAATCAGCGTTATATCTTTGAAAAGCAACCACTTTATTAGAGTGTAACCTGTGATCGTAGAACACGGCACTGTTCTGACCTTGCTTGTTGATCGGGTTGTCATTTTTTTTTTCTTCGCCTGTGTCCTCAATATACTATACAGCCTGCAAACTTCGAAGTACAGTAACTTTCCAGCACATGCGGATCTCTTGTAGAGGCATCGCGATTATAAGTGCTTTATATAGGCGGCACAAACCTACATAAAAAAAGCCCACTTGAGAATGTATACGCCCAAGCATTGACTTTTCCTCTCGTACGTCTTGGCACTACATTCCCAAATGAGTGCGAAGTTATGTGACAGCGCAAACCCCCCTTTTTTTCTCGCCACATGCAAGCGTCGCCCACGGCACGGCAGCCTTTTCGACCGTACGAAGCAGCGCCGCGGTGCGGAGGAAAGAGCAGGCCACACCCACCTCTGGAAACACGCTCTCTCCGCGCGATTGGGACGGCCGGAGAAAAAACCCACCGCGCGCCCGCCATCCCTGAGGCCATCTCTTTTCTTTCGTTCTCGGCACTTACCGAGTTCTCTTTTTATTCTTTGCTTCTTTGTTTGATTCTCTTTCTCTGTTTTCCTCTCTTTCATCTCCTCCTCACCCTAAAATCTCTTTTCACACTCAATTACCTTCCCCTAATCGTCACTCCACTACACTATACAACACGATGCTATCTATGCTAGCGTGTCTGGATTGCCGAGTCATACGAGACTCGCCGGCCGATCGTGGATGCGAAGTTGTAATTCTGCCTAACCAAAAAGTTCTTACCGCCAAGGATTCCAGTCTCTCTGTTCCTTCCTTGCTTTTTGCACTGGTTCCCTCGGCAATCAGAATCATCGGATATCACGTCAGAGAAATTAGCACACATGTTAAAAAATTATTGAACGGTTTTTCACGTTCCGAAACCACGACATGATTATGAGACACACCGCAGTGGAGGACGTCGGAAATTTTTGCCACCTGGAGTTCGTTAACGTGCACCTAAGTTTCGGTACACGGGCCACAAATTTCATAACCAGCAGTGAACATTAGATGACAATTCATTTTATCTTGATGACAATTCATGTTATCTGCATGTGCAAACGTTGCGGTTTGTTCGGCGACACTGTGTTTGAATTTGAAACCGAAGGAAAACGGTGCTTGGCGAAAGCCCCGCCAGGGCACAGCCTCGCCCATAAACGTATGAGTAAAGTCTAGCTGCTTGGCAAGAAACTTGTCAATAGTCTTTTTTTTTTTGCGAATAGCAATTTGCAGAAAAATAATTATTGTGGCCCCACCTTTGTCAGCAGGAGCTTCGCAATGCTGTAGTGATTGTTGACTGCTGCAAGATGCAAACAAGTATAACCATCTTCTTTCTTGGAGTCCACAAGCTCCGGCTTTTTGGAAAGTAACCTTTCCATGGCACTATGAAAATGAAAAGAATAAAGAAAATGCCAGTCAGAGAAAAGGTCTATGTCGCTTGTGACGTACGGCATGCGATTATTGCCCGAATTTTCGCATTGCACACATATATACATACGCAAAAACGTCATTCCTGTAGCACTGATGCGTTGGTCGACAGCACGTCGTCATGCAGCTGCGGGCGCAATATAGCAGATGTTTTAAACATTTATGTGCGGACACATCCTAGATGTCGAGAGTTTAGCTAATCTTAGTGCAATAACCACTCATACTATGACAAGAGCTGTTTCTCTTATATCCCTTCATGCGACATACCAAACAGTGTCTTTAAAGCAGTAAAATGAAATGAATGCATCCCGATGTGCGCCCGTGGTAAAGATTCAAAATAAAATTGAGCGAGAATTGACACACGCTAGCGATTAGGGGCTAAGCAGGGCTTGTTGGGATTAAAAGCCGGGCGTCGATTGAAATAGCGTCTAAACTGTGATTAGGTCGAAGGTATTCATTGATTGATATGTGGGGTTTCACGTCCCAAAACCACCATGTGATTACGAGAGACGCCGTAGTAGAGGGCTTTGGAAACTTCGACCACCTGGGGTTCTTTAACGTGCACCCAAATCTGAGCACACGAGCGTACAGCATTTTCGCCTCCATCGAAAATGCAGCCGCCGCAGTAGCGATTCAATCCCGCGACCTGCGGGTCGGCAGCCGAGTACCTTATCCACTTGACCACCGCGGTGGGGCAGACCGAAGGTCTCGTTCACCCAGTCTCGGAAAGTAAATTGTTTGACCTCGGAGGTGTCAGTGCAGCGGGCAATAATGTCTTTTATATTGACTACCTGACCTCAGTCAAGGTGGACTCTGCGAAATCGCCGAGCACTTTTGCCTTCAACGCCAAGGCCCCAGAATAATCCTGAAATGGCACCACTCCCATGAATCAATATATAAGTGGATAACATTCGGATAAGCATGTTCTCTGCACAGAACGATGTCGGCACGATATGGAGACACTAATGTCGTACGTGAATACATGCGAAAGAAAAGCCCCAGTTTCTTTTCTCCCGCAAACAAAATAGAACACGTAATAATGATGAAACCTCGCGCTTGTATCCACAGCGTAACCAGCAATCCTCAGTGAAAATGTACGCAGTTACACTCGACGCGAAATATGTGGGAATCGCGGAGCGGTGCTTCCCGTGCTTTCCGGCGACGCCGGGGTTCGCGGAGCAAGCGCTGATGCTCTAAAAATGCGCCCTCCTCAGCTTATACGGAGAGAAAAGAAGCGTTCATTTCATATGCAGCCGCGGCTTTCCCCCTCCACTCTTCCCTCCTCCCGCCATAAACCCTCCTGTGCTGTCCCCTTCACAACACCTCGTTATACTGCACAATACACCGTCTATTAAAATTATTACCTTCCAGTCCCTCATCCTCACCCCCTTTCCTTTTTCCGCCATCAATTGCTACAACTTATAATACGCAGCCTGGCGATTTACCATCCCCCACCTGCTTTCTGTCATCTCCCTTTCGTTACACATACTCACCCTAACTTCCTTTACCCACCACCTTGGTGCATTATAATATATACTGCTACGCTATGCAACAGCCTCCACTCCTCCTATGCTTCCTCCTAATCCTCACATAACTTCTCACTATCACTTTGCTTCTCCTTACCTGGCTCAAACGGCTTTTTTGAGGCTCTAGTTGGTGTTACCAAGTGAAATAAAAGACGCAGTCAGACGCAAGTGCCCATCCCCATCCTTCCACCCGCGTAAGTTTCTTGCGACGCCAACACGGTCCCGAAAGCGCCAATGCTCCGAACTCCACCGCCAAGGTCACTAACCGTTTGGTAGCGTGTGTAACTCAGCTCGCGACTGCTTCTGCGCAGAGTTGATAGACGAGCGGACGAGACGACGGTGAGTTAAGGCAAGGTTTATGTGCAGCATAGAAATAGAGGCGTTACATATCGGGCACTAGGGCCGACAGCTTAGAGACTCGAAGATCCGAGAGGTCTCCTCTCGCACACATACGTCGGCTTCTCTCTGACGCATAGGTCAACTGCTGGCGACGCGCCGCTTGGCTTTTTTATAGGCGCTGGGAGGATCTTTTGTGTCACCAACGTCCAACCAGAAGCGCCGCTCACCGTGATGTCAGAATCCTCCAATGGAAACACTACACTGGGCTGCGTCATGATCATCAAATCTGGAGCCGCTGCGCGGGGTTGCACCAAAAGACGAGTGATGTTGCCACGCATTGCGTAAGACTCGCCACACTGGAAGGCGCCGATCGCTTCACCGGGCTCGTGGGCTGAGAGAGCTCGCTGTACGTTGCGTAACACAGACCGGCGCCGCTGCTTGATGACGTCGTCGAGTTGATCGCGTCAGGCGGGCTCGATTGCTGGCCTTGACATATTGCCTTTGAGACGTTCGGTGTGCACTCCCAGGCGTATATATTGAAACGCGCTAGCGAAGATTCGACGAAGAGAAGGAAGCGACTGGACTGGCTCGCGAGCGACGCTGTGGATCCTTGGCTGAGCTACACCTCTGCATTACCCATATTGTAAATAAACGCGTTCCATCGTCACAATTGTGGTGGAAGGTGCTGGGTAAGCTAGCTACTACCAAGTGATACCGGAGAGGCACCGTCCCCTAACGACGGAACCGCTACACGAGCTTCGCCGCAGCCGTCGACTAGCGGGCTTGGCACCATTACCTCAAGAAATGAGCTCGGACGGAGACAACCAGCAACCAGCCGCAAGGACGTCGCCCTACCACTACAGGGAGCCGCGAACCTTCACAGGGAAACCCGGCGATGACGTGGACGAATGGCTAAGCCACTATCAGCGGGTGAGCCGTTCAAACGGTCGGAATGCGGCTAGCCAGCTGTCTCACGTGGGGCTCTTCCTCGATTTCACGGCGCTGGTATGGTTTGAGAACCATGAAGACACATTGACAACCTGGGACCAGTTTGTGGAGGAAATTAAGAAATGCTTTGGAGACCCAGCAACGAAGAAGAAACGTGCCGAGAAGACGTTGCCACGGGCTCAAGTCACCGGTGAGACATGCAGAACCTACATTGAAGAGATTCTGAAGTTGTGCAAGTCGGTGGATGCCCACATGACGGAAGAAGACAAAGTGGGCCATATACTCAAGGGCATCGCCGATGACGTCTACCACTTCCTCATTGGCAAGGAGAGCCTGGAATGCGTGGCCGACGTGATTAACCACTGCCGAACCTTCGAGGCTCTTAAAACTCGTCGCATCACATCAAAGTTCGGACGTCTGGCCAACGTCACGACTGTTGCCACCGTCGATGTCTGCCAGAATTCTCTACCTGCCGACCTTTCCTCCACCATTCGTCAGATTGTACGGGAGGAACTACGTCGCCATGTCTCTGTTCCCATGCAAGCCGGAGACCCGCAGTGTGATACACTATCCCCAAGCATCAATGCCGCGAGTTTCGACGAGCGCAGTTACTCCACCCGCAGTCCACGGCTGAGGGCTCCGCCACCACAGGCTACTTACGTCGAGTCGTCTTATGCGCCCCGCAGCAGTTATAGCTACGACAGCCAACCGCCTCCGTTTTTGTCCGAGTGGCAACAGTTCCCTGAGCATCCTCTCCACACCGCAGCATTAAATGTGCCTCGGGAACGCCCCGTGTGCTACCAGTGCGGTGTTCGCGGACATATCGCCCGGTTTTGCCCATCGGGACGTCACCCACGCACGACGTTTTTTGACCGACCAGCGATGCTTGCACGGCGAAGTCAACAGCCCGATTACGCCTACTGGCCTTCGGATTCAACTGCCCAGAAGCACGGGCACCGGCCGAACATCCGCAGTGACTCGCCTGCCTCTGTGAGGAGCTTGACGCCACCTACCACGCACCAGCGACAGTCCCCATCTCCCCGTCCCCGGCTGCGGCTTTCCTCTCCGCCACCGGGAAACTAGCCAGCGCGGCCGATGGAGGCGAGGTCGCTGGACGTACCGCTTTGCACACAAGTATGCCTCCATTAGTTCACATGCTTCACAACAAGGTTCATGTATTCATTGACAATGTTCCCACGATGGCTCTGGTAGACACCGGTGCAACAGTTTCTGTAATTAGTTTAGTTTTCAAGGAGAGACTTGGCCGCAAGGTTATGTTTTATTGGGATAAATCTTCTACTTTTTGAGCAGTCAGCGGCACGGCTTTGTGTCCAGTAGGTGTGTGCACTGTGTCTGTTCGTGTTGCTGGTAAAGCGTTCAAGGCAGAATTCGCAGTGCTCGCTCATTCCACGCATGACGTTATCCTCGGAATTGACTTCTTGCAAGAGTGCTGTGCGACTGTCGACTGCGGGGCAGGCGAGGTTCAGGTGTCCGCCCTCGCCCAGCAGCCTCGGCGTAGCGGAGATGACAAACTTGTTGTAGTTAAAGACACTATTTTGCCGGCATGGTATACTGCCAGCGTGCCCGTTGCTGCTTCGAATGCTGACTCGAGTTTCAGTTCTCCTGATATTGTGATTGAGCCGTTGCCTTTGCCTTGCATGAAGAAAAACATCTTTCTGCCGCGCTGCGTTGTGTCTCTCACCGAGGGAAAAACTAAATTATGGGTAGTTAACTGCTCATCCGAGTCTGTTGTACTACCAGAGGGAATGCGCCTTGCCATGTTTGAAGGGCAGTGCAGTATCTGCATAGGAGCTCTTAGCAATGCGGCAAATTCGGACTATGCTGATGTATCCGGCACGGAATACGAATTTTATGACATGGTTAGCAAGTCTATTCTCTCGCATAAGCGCAAAGTGTTGGTTACACTGCTGGCCAGGCATGCTAAAGTATTTGATTTTGCACGGAAGTCGCATAGACCTCAGACGCCCAGCACACGCACTCGTCACAAGATCGACACCGGATCTGCGCACCCCCTCAGACAGAAACCTTATCGAGTTTCCGCGTCAGAGCGCAAGGTAATTTCAGAGCAAGTCAGCGAGATGCTAACCTCTGGCGTAATTCAAGAATCGTCAAGCCCCTGGGCCGCTCCTGTTATCTTGGTCAAGAAAAAAAATGGGTCCTGGAGGTTCTGCGTTGACTACCGACGTCTCAACTCTACAACTAAGAAAGACGTGTACCCGTTTCCTCGCATCGATGATGTCATCGACTGCCTGCATTCAGCGTCCTATTTTTCATCGGTGGACTTGCGATCCGGGTTTTGGCAGATCCCCATGGATCCGGCTGACAAAGAAAAGACGGCCTTTGTTACACCCGACGGCCTGTTTGAGTTTAATGTTATGCCATTCGGCTTGTGTAGTGCCCCCGCCACATTTGAAAGATATATGGACACCGTTTTACGGGGCCTCAAATGGGAAATTTGCCTGTGTTACCTGGACGATGTGGTGATTTTTGGCCGAACATTTGAAGAATATAATCATCGCATTGACCTCGTTCTAACCTGTCTCGAGGAAGCTGCGCTTACACTGAACTCAAATAAATGTCGCTTTGGAGAACGTGAAACCTTGGTTCTGGGACACCTGGTGGATAAAAATGGCGTGAGACCGGACCCGCAGAAAGTCACCGCTGTCAGCAACTTCAAGCAGCCGCAGTCCCCCAGGGAGTTGCGTAGCTTCCTGGGCCTGTGTTCTTACTTTCGTCGATTTGTTCCGAATTTCGCTGATAAAGCACAACCACTGACTGACTTGCTGCAAAAGGATGTCCCTTTCCACTGGACACCGGATTGCGAAGCAGCCTTTAAGCAGCTTCGGTTCATACTGACTTCAGGACCGGTACTACGCCATTTCGATCCTTCTGCTGAAACGGAAATTCACACAGATGCCAGTGGAATCGGCCTTGGTGCAGTGCTCGTTCAGCGCCATGACAATGCTGAACACGTGGTCGCTTACGCGAGTCGTTCGTTGAGCAAGGCAGAACGAAATTACACAGTCACAGAACAGGAGTGCCTCGCAGTTGTTTTCGCCGTGCACAAGTTTCGCCCATACATCTACGGCCGTCGCTTCTCGGTAATCACCGACCATCATTCTCTATGCTGGTTGGTAGGCCTCCGAGACCCATCTGGACGACTGGCGCGATGGGCTTAGCGCTTACAGGAGTTCGACTTCATAGTACGCTACAAGAGCGGTAACCGGCACGCAGACGCCGACTGCCTATCGCGCCTTCCTCTACCGACGACGGAGTGCGACGCTGACAACTTCGACCAGTATATCGGCGCTATTGCCTCCGAGTTCCCTGATCTCGCGACTTTCCGGACAGCCCAACAAGAGGACCGCTCCTTAGATTCTCTGTTCGCCTCCGCAAATGAACACGCAAACCCAAGCTCTTTTGTGGTTCATGACGGCGTCCTTTACAAGAAGAATTATTCCGGACAAGGCGCCCGTCTGCTTCTAGTTGTTCCACGCACTTTACGGGCTCACGTCTTTAGGTCCTTACACAACGACGCAACCTGAGGCCACATGGGCTTCGCCAGAACGCTTCAACTAATCCAGCAAAGGTTCTATTGGCCCAAGATGCGACACGACACGGAAAAATACGTTGCTGGATGCGAACAATGCCAACGACACAAACGTCCCACGGCTACGCCGCCAGGACTTCTCCATCCTGTTCCACCTCCTAACTCTCCCTTCGAGACTGTTGGTGTCGATCTGCTCGGTCCATTTCCACGATCGAGCAGTAACAATCGATGGGTCGTCGACTGTGTTGACCACCTAACGCGCTACGCAGAAACTGCTGCAATACCTGCTGCAACGGCCATGCACGTGTCGCAGTTTTTGCTTCGCTGTATAATTCTCCGCCATGGTCCTCCACGCGTTGTCATTAGCGACCACGGACGTCAGTTCGTTGATGACGTCATTGAAGAGATCCTGCGTCTGTCTGCTTGCAATTTCCGCCATGCCACACCATATCACCCGCAGACCAATGGTCTCGTAGAGCGCACGAACCGGACTCTCACGAACATGCTGTCTATTTATGTCGATTCTAAGCACAAAAACTGAGACGAAGTGCTACCTTACGTACGCTACATCACGTACGCGTACAGTACCGCGAAGCATGAGACTACAGGTTACTCTCCATTTTACCTGCTGTATGCTCGCTCCCCACGATTTTGTCTCGACACTATACTACCTTTTACACTAGACGTGGAAACCTCGACAGCCGAGACGCTCTGCCGCGCAGAAGAAGCCCGTCGCATCGCACGCCTCCGAACCTTGGCATCCCAGCAGCGTTCTAAGAAACGTTACGACGCCTTCCATCGCTCCGTATCTTATAGTAAGGGTGATCTTGTGTGGTTATGGACACCAGTCCGCAAACGTGGTTTGTGCCAAAAGTTCTTGGCTCACTATTCCGGTCCATTCGTCATTCTTGACCGCCTCAGCGACGTCACGTACGTAATCTCGAGCGTCACAAGCAATGGTCGCCGCTCTAGCAAAACACAACTGACACACGTTGCGCGCCTTAAACCGTGCCACCATCAACCATCTGAGTGATTCGCCCAGAGGGCATCGTCTGCGAACCGGGAAGTGAAACGCGCTAGCGAAGATTCGACGAAGAGGAGAAAGAGACTCGACTAGCTCGCGAGCGACGCTGTGGATCCTTGGCTCAGCTACACCTCTGCATTACCCATATTGTAAATAAACGCGCGTTCCATCGTCACAACGTCACAATATATATATATATATATATATATATATATATATATATATATATATATATATATATATATATATATATATATATATATATATATATATATATATATATATATATATATAGGCAGGCATGGTGGTTGAGTGGCCGTAGCGTTGCATATAGTCTAGTAGATCCTCCGTGAGCGGTCACAACGTGGTTTATTTCGACGTTTCGGCCTAGAGTCTGGCCTTCATCAGGAATAAAGATACAGTTTGTCGGTGCTCAGCTTTATACAATCTCAAATCAGAGGGCAAGAAAAGAGGGAAAAAAAGGAAAGAAAAAAAGAAAAGGAAAGAAAAAAAAAGAAAAAAAGAGAAAAATAATATACGGTGGACGCCCCTCGGGTTCCCCCTTTCCACTTTTCCTTCCACTTCCCCCCTCATCTCTCTCCCCCTCTTCCCTTCACCTTTCTGATGTCAGCGGTCTGTGTATGTTTCCGTTCACTAGCGCATTCCTCCCGATCAGACGGCCCCTCCTGGCACTGGCGGTTCGGTGTGGGGCAAAAAAGAGCTTTTCAGGAAGTCCTAAGCCTTTAACTACTCGGGGTCCCGTAAACAATTCGTCGTAGAAGGACGGGGGCCGCGTATTGTGGCAGAGGCTGGTCAGCGGGCATTTTAGGAAGTTCTAAGCCTTTAACTACTCCGCGCCTGGTCAACATTTCGTCGTAAAAATAGGGGTGCCCCGTATTGCGGTAGGCTGTGCAAGCGCGTGCAATGCGAATTCCTGGCCCGCTTCTAAATTACGCGTGTCGTGGGGGCCTCCCGGCTGTGCACATGGTTGCTGTTGGGCATGTTGTGCATGGCACAATTGACCATTTGCGGAAAAGCTTCTGCGCATGCGCCGTAACGGCGCAGCTGGCGCCCTCTATGGGCGCTTTGGTTTTGGTTGGAAAACACGAGCCGGGCTGGCCGTCACTCGTGCATCTCTGTGCCGTCACTGAACTAAGTCGCCTCGCTTTAGCAGCGTACAGAAATGCCAGCGCACTGTGTGGCCTACGGCTGCACGGATTATTTTACTCAGAAAGGAAGCACGCATTTCTACAGGTTCCCGTACGCGAGGCTAGGTGCCGAAAAGAGAGATGCTTGGGTAGCTGCTGTGAGGAGACAGAATGCCGACGGTTCACCGTGGGCGCCCAACAAACATTCTCGGATCTGCAGCGCGCATTTCATAGCAGGTACGGTAACTTTAAGTGCTTATAACTTGGTTTGTGCAATCAGAAATCACGTTTACTGCAGGACGGCCGTCAAAGTTGAAGAACCATCCTGACTTCGTCCCCAGTGTGTTCACCTACGTGAGAAGTCGCGGCGATGCTGCTGTGCGTCGCCATAGCCGATGGTGGAAGCGATGAGCCTGGCGAACGGTCGAAGTAGCGGAGTGTAGGTACCGCCACACGTCGTCGTTGCTCAGGCTGCAACGCGAAAAATCCTCGCTCCATCCCGTTTCCACAAACGCAAACGGCATGTTTTCTTCTTCTATCATGTTGTTTCCGTAAGCAGCGCACGTTTCCGGCAAAGAAACAACACTAAATCAATAAAACAAGTGCACGCGAGCCGCCGAACGCTGCCTAGCACATGTTAGTTCACGAATGCCTTTCCAACCAAAAGCGCGAGCGCTGCTTCCCTGTTTAGACGGCAGGTGGCGCTCGCTTTTCCGCAAATGGTCAATTGATTGGGTAGTAAAATAAAACAGAAAACAGACGACAGCTGCACTTAGGAAGAGTAGTTACACTTGGAATTGTTTTGGGTCGTCCAGTGCCCTTCGCAGCTGCAGTGGCGTGAACTCAGTTACTATTTTCATTGTTGCCGTTATTGTTTTCTAATGCTTTAATTGCTGCAAGTGTACCAGGATTCTCATTTATTCCTCTATCGAGGGTGTTAAATCGGTGGATAAGGTATGACTCTCGTTGCTCACGTTCTCGATTTGATTTAAATCCCGTCTCTAAGAGCGTTACTGATAGTTTGTCGAATGCATGGTCGGGAAGATTGAGATGTTTTGATAGAGGTAGACTTGGGGCTGATTTCGCATGGGCTCTGTGATTATTGAAGCGAATCCTAAATGGTGTTTCTGTTTGTCCGATGTTCTGCATACCACACACGTTGCATTCGAGTAGGTACACCACATTAGAGGAATCGCATGTTAGGTTTCCTCGTATGTTAATCGAAAACTTGGATTGCGTGCTGGTTGCTTTGTCTGTTTCTCGCATCGCCTTACATACAAGACATCGTGGCTTTAAGCAAGGGCGGCATGAATTATTGGGGGGTGATGTGTTAATTTGGGAGTGGATAAGGGTGTCTTTGAGGTTACGTGGTCGTCGGTAAACGACGCCTGGAGCGGATGGGAATGCGCGTTTCAGACGTTCACTTTGTTCCAGAATGTTGTAATGTCGTTTTAGGATTTTGTTTACATTGGGGAAGTTTGTGCTGTAAGCCAAGCAGAGGTTTGTTCGTTGTGGGTCTTCTCGTGGTGGTCGCTTCATAAGTAAGTCTTCACGCTTTAGTTTTCTCGCTTTTTGAACAGCGTCATTAATTACATGTGGGGGGTATTTTTGTTGCTCGAGCATAATTTTTGGCCTCTGTGAGCTCGTGTCAAAGTCAGCGTCTCTAGAGCAGATTCGCTTAAACCGGTGAGCCTGGCTGTATGGAATACTGTTTTCACAGTGGCGTGGATGATCGCTTTGGTAATGAAGGTATTGTTGTCGATCCGTTGGTTTGCGATATAGGGTTGTAGAGAGCTTCTCTTCTTCTATCGTTATGGTAACATCAAGAAAATTTACGGTAACTTGCGAGTATGTGTGTGTGAAGTGTATGTTCGGATGTACAGCATTGTAAGTGTCTATAAAGCTGAGAAGTTCGTCCTCGCTGTGGGTCCAAATAAGAAAGATGTCGTCTATGTATCTTCTGTATAACATTGGTTTCAAGGAACTTTTTGCAAGAAATTCAGATTCTAGCTTTCCCATAAATATGTTGGCATAATTAGGTGCCATTTTGGTGCCCATAGCGGTCCCGCTGATTTGTCGAAAATACTCTTGGTTAAACTCGAATGAATTTAATTCGAGGACCATCCTCGTCAATGTTGCAATGGCAGAGAAATCTGGGGTGTTAGATTGTCTATGGTTTGTGTACATGTTTTGTAATGCAGCTATGCCGTCATCGTGAGGAATATTTGTATATAATGAATAGACATTAAGAGTAACCAAGTACGAGTTTTTCGGCACACAGATACCCGCAATGTCTCGAAGAAAATGTGTGGTGTCTTTCATGTACGACGCGAGGGTGCATGGAATGTGGCTTATTAGTTTGTCCACGTACCCTGATATGGGTTCAGTTATTGTACCGACGCCTGATATGATTGGTCGACCTGGCTTACCGGGTTTATGAATTTCTGGGAGGATGTAGAAGCGACCTGGACGAGGGTATGCTGCTTGCATCAGTTTGTGGTCAGTGTTGGTTATCTTTTCTGCGTCCAACAGTTTCTTTAGTTCTGTTGATACGATACGTTCGTATTCGTCTGTCGGATCACCTGGGATCACAAGAAGCATACCGCCAACTAGACGACTCAAGATTTTACGAACGCCTCCCAGGTGATCCGACAGACGAATACAAACGTATCGTATTAACAGAACTAAAGAATGCGAGAAGGTGAGAGTTCAATTTCGGCCAATGCCGAAATTGAACTCTCACCCTTCTCGCATTTGATGCCGGAAGACAGTCCCTCAAAACTGAGTAAGATTCTCGTGAAAGACGACACCTTAGTGCCTCCAAGCTCGGCGATGGGTGTACCTGTCTACTGCGCTGGACTCTCCGACACAATTGCGCTCATTTCGCCATCCGACCGTGCTTGCCGAAGGAAAGGGTTGCTAGTACCTTTCGCGACCGTGCAAATCACCCAAAGAAACGCCGCTATTTTTGTGACCAACCCATCCCCGTACACTGTTACCTTAGTTCGAGGGGAATGTCTCGGCAGAGTGGAACCAGTGGATAACGCACAAGTCCTGAACGTACCTGATGACTCGCGTTGTTCCAGTTCGTGTACCGTCAGTGCTGTTTCCACTTATGATTCATCATCTCCTGATGTATTTGGCCCCTACATTGATGACAATCTTACGTCGGTACAGCGTTCCCAGCTTCTGGACCTGCTGCGAGAATATCATTCTTCTTTCGATGTCGGGCGAAGTTCTCTCGGTCGCGCGTCCGCTGTTACACATCGTATATCGACACTGGTGCCCATCCACCATTACGGCAACGTCCCTACCGCGTGTCGCCTGCTGAACGTCGGGAAACTAACGAGCAGGTTGATGATAAGCTCAGACGCGACGTTATTCGGCCCTCGGACAGTCCATGGGCGTCTCCTGTTGTTCTTGTCGCGAAGAAAGATGGTTCTGTGCGGTTCTGTGTGGACTACAGACGGCTCAATAAGATCACGCGCAAGGATGTTTACCCACTGCCGCGCATCGATGACGCAATTGGCAGCCTTCACGGAGCCGAATTTTTTTCTTCTCTCGATCTGCGCTCGGGGTACTGGCAAGTACCCATGGCTGATGACGCTCGACCGAAGACTGCGTTCATCACACCCGACGGCTTGTACGAATTCAACGTCATGCCGTTTGGTCTATGTAATGCTCCTGCGACCTTTGAGAGCATGATGGACACCGTTCTGCGCAACTTGAAAAGGCACACGTGCTTGTGTTACCTCGATGGCGTTGTTGTGTTCACCCCAGATTTCTCCACGCATCTCCAGCGTCTGAAAGAAGTTTTCGCACGTGTGAGCAATGCCGGCTTGCAACTAAATCTGAAGAAGTGCCGCTTTGCAGCACGGCAACTCACCATCCTTGGGTACGTCGTGTCCAAGGATGGCATTCTTCCTGACCCAGCCAAGCTTCGGGCCGTGGCCGAATTCCCCAAACCTGCGTCCGTCAAAGAACTGCGTAGTTTCGTGGGCCTGTGCTCATACTTCCGACGCTTCGTACGAAACTTTGCTACGATTATATCACCGCTGACGAAGCTCCTTGGAAGTAACGGGCCCCTCAATTCGTGGTCGTCTGAGTGCGATGACACGTTCGTGAAGCTCCGCCATTTGCTGACGTCTCCTCCCATTCTACGCCACTACGACCCTACGGCCCCGACGGAGGTGCACACAGACGCCAGTGGTGTGAGCCTCGGCGCTGTCCTGGCACAGCGCAAACCCGGATTCCCTGAATATGTCGTAGCATATGCAAGCCGTACGCTCACGAGAGCCGAGACAAACTACACCATCACGGAGAAAGAGTGCCTGGCGATCGTCTGGGCCCTTACAAAGTTTCGACCTTATTTGTATGGTCGCCCATTCGATGTCGTCACCGACCATCATGCACTATGCTGGCTTTCATCATTGAAGGATCGCTCAGGCCGTCTCGCCCGTTGGGCTCTTCGCTTAAAAGACTACGACATCCGCGTGCTTTACCGCAACGGACGCCAGCATGCTGACGCCGACGCCCTCTCGCGCTCCCCTCTGCCTGAAGGTGATGTGCTCTGCTCAGTATCCTCGACTGCAGTTTCTGCCATTGATGTTGACATCATCGCTACCGAACAGCGAAAGGATAATTCGATCGGCCCGCTCATTGACTTGCTCGCTGATCCATCCGCAACGCCATCCACGCGTGCCTTGCGTCGTCAAGCTCGCCATTTCGCCATCCGTGACGGCCTTCTACACCGACGCAATTACGACGCCGATGGCCGGCAGTGGTTACTCGTGATACCCCGCAGTCTGCGGTCAGAGATCTGTGAATCCTTCCACTCTGATCCACAATGCACGCACTCTGGGGTATTCAAAAACTACCGTCGCATTCGACAACGCTACTTCTGGCGCGGGATGCACCGCTACGTGCAGCAGTTCGTTCGCTCCTGCCTCGCTTGCCAACGCCGCAAACCGTCAGCACACATGCCGCCAGCCAGTCTTCAACCGTTACCTTGGCCTGAGCGTCCGTTTGGGCGCATAGGTATCGATTTGTATTGGCCGCTTCCTCTGACGTCGGCTGGTAACCGCTGGGCCATCGTCGCCGTAGATCATTTAACGCGATACGCCGAAACCGCCGCTATCCCTGCGGCTACTGCGCGTGATGTTGCGTCCTTCCTACTGCACCGATTTATACTGCGCCATGGTTCACCTCAGGAGCTTCTCAGCGATCGAGGCCGTGTCTTCTTGTCAGAAGTCGTCGAAGCCATTCTCATGGAGTGCCATTCTGTCCACCGCAAAACAACTGCTTACCACCCGCAGATGAATGGCCTGACCGAACGCTTTAACCGCACCCTCGGCGACATGCTTTCGATGTACGTCGCCGCCAACCATACGAATTGGGATACTATACTGCCCTTCGTCACCTACGCCTACAACACCGCCCCTCAGAGCACGACCGGTTTTTCACCTTTCTTCTTGCTGTACGGAAGGCACCCGTCACACACCATCGACACTATACTCCCGTACACGCCGGATTCATCTGAGTGTGCACCTATTTCCGAGACAGCCAGGCTTGCTGAAGAGTGTCGCGAGCTGGCCAAGACATTTACGACGCATGAGCAAGAGCAGCAGAAGAGTATTCGTGATGGCTCCGCCACTTCTGAACCCACGTTCCTACCTGGTTCACTTGTATGGCTCTGAATCCCGACCTCTGTAGCCGGCCTTTCTTCCAAACTACTCCCGAAATATGAAGGTCCCTACCGTGTGATCGAGCGCACATCTCCGGTCAACTATCTTATCGAGCCAATTGAACAATCTTCGGACATGCGCCGCCGCGGGCGCGACATAGTCAACGTGGAGCGCCTGAAGGCTTACTATGACCCACTCGTAGTGACAAGCTGCTAGGTCGCCAGGCGGCTCCCTCTTCGACCCCGGGGTGATTGTAGAGAAGCCGCCGAACACTGAAGTGGGTCAAACTCTCAAGTGTTCTCTAGTGGGTCTACCCAAAAAAGGACGCCGCTCGCGCTGGGAGTCCGTGCTTGGCCGTTACTGTCGCCATTGCCTATACTCGCTGTGTGCCTGCTAATAAACGCCATAACAATATATATATATATATATATATATATATATATATATATATATATATATATATATATATATATATATGGAATACACGACAACACGACAAGCAACACGTTGAGCTCATTTTAAAGGTGCCATAGTAGACCACCGAAATGAAAGACGTAAGAACAACGTGGGTGCAACGCGCAAAGAAAGGAGCCAATTCTTCTTGCTGGGAGTGTTGGCGCAACTAGTAACGGGCTACTACAGTGCTTGAACTGGTATAGCGCATTACGGGGAAGAAGAAACGGCCGAGCAGACCGACACAAGAGGACAGAGCGCTAACTTCCAACTGAGCTTTATTGTCAAACTGCATCAAATATATAGACCGGCGCAAGCATACAAAACCACCCAACGCAACGACAAGATTACACACAACATCGCACCGTCACATATCACAGATTCATAGGCGGTTATGCTGATTAAGGAAGGCCACATCATGTTCAGATAAAACCAAAGACGGGGCGCTAAACACGTGCTGCCAGCTCTTGCTATACAATGCGCTTATATAATTTTTCGAGTTAATTGTGACGGGTGCTTTTTAACCACTTGCCCAATCTCGCCCAATCTTCAACACTCGTGGCCTACTACAGTGACCACAAAGCGATTATCACTACCATTCTACCAATGAATAAGACCCCTCCTCCCCCACAATGGACATGTGTGGAATCTCACGTTCGCAGGGCATGATGGTGGCCAAGGTTTCAAAGATTTTTCCACACTCAAACAAACGCGTGTTTCGTATGCTCTTTTGGCATATCAAACAGTGACTTCTTGGTATACAATCATCGTATCAGATAGAGCAAGGCAAATAGAAGCACGGGAAATATGAAGTGTTCGTTACCAATGCGTCCCGTTTTGCATTGCTCTGTTCAGTAAGATGGTTATAAGAAGCCTTACTGTATGTTTCCTTGCAAGGCGGCATGATGAAATACGCTGAAGCCACGTTTGTTCTTCACCGTAAAGTCGATACTCCGGAAGTTCACGAGCAGATCAACGATATCGTTGTTCGCTCTTCTTATAGCATCATGCAGAGGTGTGTCTCCGTACTCGTCCTGTAGAAAATAATGTAATATTTAGCAGAAAGTCATCGTCGCCGCAAGGTCGGCACAATAAACGCGATAAACAAATTCAAATGCCACACGAAAAAAAAAAAGGTTAGAAGCTCGTTTCTTTCGGAAACGGCTGCTGCAGCGAGCAAAGGGATCGTCATGCGGTGTATGGCTTCAATGCAAATATTCAACACATTCAACACACACACACAACACACACACGCACACACACACATGCACACACACACGCGCACACACACGCGCACACGCGCACACACACGCGCACACACACGCGCACACACACACACACACGTGCGCACGCACGCACACACATGCACACGCACGCACACGCGCACACGCGCACACGCACACACACAGGTCACTGTAGTTCAAGTCATTGCGAGTGGCCAATCCATTACAAGCTTCATCATACCGTTGGCGTGAAGAAACGTCTACGCGCGAGACATTTGTCTTTTTTTTTTCGAAGTATCTACGAATTGCGTACGCCTCCATAAAATAATGCGCACACGAATGTGTGTACCCTTTATAACGGGTAACTATATCCTCACGGACCACTTTTCTTGGCAGTTAAACGGAAAGCTGCTGGGCCGGAGCTTCTGCACATGTACTACTACGTGATGTAGTCCAGAAGGTGATGCGTTGTGCTCCGGTGTGGAAAGTGATGGCTGTGCGCGATCAGCGTTTCTTACGGAGTCTTCCTGCAAAAAAAAAAGTGAAGGCCGCATTTTTCCTACTTCACGTAATAAATAAGGACACAATTGTCGGACTACATTCATTAGGGGTGAAATACGCGTGATTTAACGGCGTAAACATCAATGCATTGCCAAGAAAAGTCGTCCACGAGCACAGCTATGCACCCACGACGTGTTTGTAAAGGAGCATCCACACGGTGTGGCCACATCATCTGTCGGAAAGCGGGAAAACCACCATCGAAGCGCCTCTATCAAACGGGTACACTACGACACCACGTGTCGTTCTCCCCAGGAGGCGGCAGCGAAAAAAGTAGAACGAATAGTGTAATAAGGTCGTGTACCCATCGCTCTTTCAATAGCTAGCCCGCGTTTGCTTCCCGGTGTTACCTGAACCATTACTCAAGAAAAGCCAAAATGCTGACACCCTTCAGCTCGTTTTAGATGCGAAGCGGGTTAGGGTCGAGCTGAATCCGGTGTGCGTTGTGACCACCCTTACTGCTCATGCGCGTCCACTCCCCCTCTCTCGCCTCTCCTATGTTCCTCCTCTCTCGCCATGCAGTGCGGACGCAGGAACCATCCGCTAACCCGGTATGCTCGCTCTTCCCTCTCTCTCTTCTAGGCATTCTTCTCCACAGCGTTTACACTCCCATTGCTCGTCCAAGTCCCCTTCCCTCTCTCCTTTTTTACGCTTGTCTCTTTCTTGATTGAAAAAAAAAAACAACAGCTCGCGCTGCACAATTGTATTCACTGGCAGAGGCCCATATGCAATAATTGTTCCCTGGCCACCCCTTATACAGAGGCACTAGATCTTTACCTCCAAGGTAGTGCCACTGGGAGATTTCTCCTGTGTGTTGTCGAACAATAAAAATTTACAGCGTGCGCATTAACTAAAAACAGACTGCGGGTCTCTGTGTCCAATCGGTGTCCTCTTCTTCCCGTTGCCCATCGACAGCGATTGGCATGTTGCGGTAGGGTATACGCCGGTCCATCACACTGCGGGATTTGCACCTCCCCAAGTTTTTCTCCTACACAACGCCGCGAGGCACGCTAGCCTCAACGTCACCGCCAGTGGGTGCCCACTGGTTGCGAAACGGCGAGGTTAGCACCCGCTGCTACACATCAACACGTCATTCTCTTTAGCGGGAAATGGTGTATTTTTTATTTTCGTAAGTTTAAAGCTTTTTTTTTGGACAACGCCGCTTTTTTGCTCAAAACCGAAAAACGCTGCCACTGCCGCTGAATTTCTCCGAAACGAGCTCATTAACAATATCACGTTAAAGAAGTCATACTATAATACGTAAATATAGCCGCGCTTCGAATCAAACATCAGATTACAAAGTTCTTTTTTTATAAAGACTGTAACGTGAGCTGTGTGGCTTCACTTTGAAGTACAGCGTTCAAAACGTAGGACAACCAAGTGGTTGGTGGCACTGCAAGTAGCAAATAGCTGAAATTGAATCAATAAACTCGTACTTACCTGAGTGTTCACGTTTAGATCACTAATGTAGTTGGTGAGGACGCGCACACACGCTACAGAGTCCTTGTTGACAGCAACATGAAGAGCCGTGTACCCTTTCTTGTTTTTCGCATTTATATCAGCGCCCAAGTTTACTAGCAACTCCAGAATAGCTGGCTTGTCACTGAAAAAAAAAAAAGTAACAAATGGGTAACATAAGAGACTAGTGCCATGCATGGGCTAAATGCGGGTGCACATCAGTTTATTCGCTATGTTCCTAGACAGTCACGCCACCTAGCGGAATTCAGGAGCATCCTCTCGAGGATGATCAGTATAAGCAGACGCTCGTCCCAACGCTCCCTTGTTGGGCGGTGATAGCCACAGTGTTAACGCGTTAGCAAGAAACTAACACAAACTACTTTGTATATTTCATGAATCAGTGAATATACCGGACTGTCCGTGACACGATAAATCTGATTCGTACTTGCGGCACGCGAAGTTTTCGTGAAAATACGTGGCAACTCGCGCTTTTGGTTGTAGCCCGCATATTACACATGTCAGCATCGCAAGAATATTTGCAACCACGTTGGATAGTTGAATGTTATCGTCTGACCTTTACAGTTTAAAATCGCCTTCTTTACGTGCGTATAGAATTCGTGAGTGCTTTTGTAGTGCAGTCATCCCACAACATTCATTGGAGGCTGAAAGTAGAGTATAGGCTCAAGATTTTCGCTTCCAAACCTTGGCCTACGCTGCAGCTCTTGTTTTTTTTTTTTTGCGTTCATTGATAAATGGCAGCACACTGCAAGCGATTCCTTTCTTGCCGGGTATCGGAGCGAAATTATCACCGTACCCGCAGATAAACGTGGTGAAGGAAGCCGTGTGGGTGTTTTGCGTGGTGAATGAAACGTTGTTGGTGCAATCGAAGTCGTTCGGCGGAAAGAATTCCTCTGATTACTTTAAGCAGTGATGTTAAAAAAAAACTGTTTTGACGTGGAGGATTTTTCAGTGGACGTAGATAGTTGTCAACACGCTGAGAGTGACAGCGACGATGAACGATCAGCTGCTAATTTGATTGATTGATATGTGGGGTTTAACGTCCCAAAACCACCATATGATTATGAGAGACGCCGTAGTGGAGGGCTCCGGAAATTTCGACCACCTGGGGCTCTTTAACGTGCACCCAAATCTGAGCACACGGGCCTACAACATTTCCGCCTCCATCAGAAATGCAGCCGCCGCAGCCGGGATTCGAACCCGCGCCCTGCGGGTCAGCAGCCGAGTACCTTAGCCACTATACACACGATCAGCTGCTAGCTCACGAGCAGCGAGTTGCACTTCACGTCCCGTCGTGCGTTATTTTTTTTTCTCGCTCGTATGTCACTTTGATTGTATTTATTGTATAACATCCTTCAGCGAGCTCAAAATAAAAGCATGGTTTTTATTGTGCATTGAATGTAACCCAATTACAGTGGATTACAAAGCACCGCATGCCCCCAACACGCTCGACCAGTAAAGCGAAATGGTTAGAGCTATGAAATTTGCAGTTACGACTAGAGTTCACGCAAACTTTTCCTGCATTTCACCAGTGCCATCCAAACGACGTTGTTCGACAGATTTTCGCAATTTTGACGATGCGAAAAGCGTACGCGTGTATTCGTTTCGATATCGCTGTTTCGATCGCGCTGATGGAACCCGCAACATCCGAGAGCAGCGAATAGCGCACTGTTAAGAGTCTGATCATGACTGACACAAGCGCTACTTAATGGGAAGTTAAATGCTTGTGTTCCGTTGAACAAGCAGCTGCATGATGCTTACAGTGCAAGTAATGACGACAACGTAGTATGTTTGCAAACCATCGCTATGTTAAACATTCAGTCATGTGCAGCCGCGACGGCGCGCTACTCGCCGCCAGGCAGGCTCGGCACCAATTATCTCGGAGTGCCGTTCAGTTCACACGTGAATTATAGTTGGCACAGCTTTCTGTACCACGCACAGTATTACGCAGAGCATCGTCGATACACGGTTGTTCAGCTGACACCACCACCCTTCACACTGCGGAAAGAATTGAGGTTGCGAACATCCATTAGCTTCTATCGTTTGAGAAAGAACTTTGGTCCGATATACATTCATTCGACGATCAAAAGACCATCCGGGCAAAGCGGCACAGGGAGTACGTCCTATTTATTTCTAAGCGAGTTCACTGGTTGATCGTCCTCCCGCAGCCATCTTGGATTGCACGGCGCGCCACCTTTTCGGGGCGAGATCGGGCTATAGGTGGCAGTACCGTCCCCGCGCAGGTGTGGATAAACGGTCCGCGGCGCGTATCCAAATGCACGCAGCGGTGCTCCGTTCCGTGCCGTCTGAACCGATTGTCGGCGGATGAAATGCGTTGACTATACAGTTTACTGATAATATCGCCGCTCTTCTCTACTGAATCGGTGCATGACACCTATGCAACGTCAACGTTGCCCGCGAGTAAAGCGCTGCCTTTCATAGGGATGCTCACCTTGGGTGACTCTCTTCACGCTTTCGCACTAAATCACGCCTTAGCTGCGTTGTTTTTACGTGGTTAGCTTGTGTTGCATATGCTACGCACTGCAGCAGCGTGACTTAACTACTTATTTACATCTTCGTCATCTGCATACTACAAAAAAAAGTGCCGCCATATCCACGAAGTGAATGATGACGAGTGGGCGAAGCTCTGGAGGAAAACCTGGTAAACCATGAATCTTCCGTACATTTTGCCTACTCGATTTTATTACAATTCTCCCCCTAGCGTACGTCGCCACACTAAATCGAACGATTGCCTTCCACCAATGACACGTGCCATATGTAACATCATTCCTATTTTATAACATCTAGCATCTTTCATCATCAACTACAAGTACTGCCGTCTAGTTTATAACATCTTGCATCTTTTCATCATCAGCTACAAGTCCCGCCATCTAGTGAGCACTGAAAGAACTAAACGAGAGGTGGCTACATGCAGAAGACGGAGCCGCCATCTAGTGAACACTGCAAGAACTAAACGAGAAGAGGCGACATACAGGAGACGGTACCGCCATCTAGTGGACACTGCAAGAACTAAACGAGAGGTGGCTACATACAGGCTACAGGGGACGCACAGCCCACGCCCTAAGGAGCTTCGCCCCTAAAAGAGAAAGATCGTAGAAAGCCCTCATATCCATGCGATTCGCCCAGTACCACCGTTGGTTTTGGGATTGACTTAAAGTGTTTTCTGCCCCGAACAAGCTAGGTCGTATCTGCGCAGCGGTTGAAAGAAAAGTTGAAAGTGACGAGACGAAAAAAAAAATAAAATGCGTGTGGTGTCAAACACCGGGACAGGTTGGGTGAGTGTGAAAAGGCTCTGCCCTTTTCATTTTCTTTTTTTTTCTGATTGGCATTGCCTGATATATGTTTATGGTGCGGGCCGATGATTTGTTTTTCATGCCTCACCATAAAGAATGTGAAAAGGGGGTAGTATACGTCATATTATGCTATCATGTGGGAAGTTTTTAATCGGTCAAACCGGGCGCTGTTTATATAACCGATTATTTCACCACAGCAATTATCTGAAAGGTCGTCTAATCACTGCCGCATTGCAAGGAATGCAGTTGACACCCTTTACTGAATGAAAGGGAAGTGTCGACAATCATAGACAGGATGGCGCGAGCGATCGTTAAGGCCTTTTTCATACACTAGGCTGGTGACAGATGCGTGACGAGGCCGTCAGTGAACCTACATAAACTCGAGATAGATTAGGTGACGGCGGCTGCGTCAATCCCCGCAGTCGACGTGGTAGCCGCCTGTTGCTGTGTCTTTGTCTGCTGATTTTGCATTGACTTGTTGTATGTGCTGCTGACCTGCTTTGTTCTCCTGACGTTACACCAGCCTGCTCCTTCGCCGAAATCTTCCTGCTGGATATCTTATACTTCTACCTTTACGGCATTTATTTAGCTCTCGGAAAAGCCTGGTGCATTGCCATTGGGATTCGGGCACTCTTAGGAGGCTGGCGGGCTTATGGCGCCGTGCATTGAGACGTTGGACTTGGCGTTCGTGCTTGCGTGGCGGAGTAAACGGCACCGAGAAGCGGCCAAAAAATGGGCCCACCTGGCCGGGAATGTGTTGAATTTTCCGCGGTCAGCCCGGAAAAAAAATAAAGCATTCCGCGAGCGAGCTTCCAACGCGTTTGTCGAGAACCAAGCAGCCATTTCGATGATACGGGGTCTCACAGGTGCTAATAAACGTCAGGGCGAGCTTTTGAGTCCGTGTCGGATGTTGTGCTCGCCACATATGCAAAGGAACAGGCATTCGTTTAAGAACGCTGGTAGTTAGTATGAACTTAAGAAATCGATTTAAAGAAAGTGATCAACTGTATTGACTTGATATAAATGTGAAGCATTGTGCCACTGCTCCTGAGTCGTTAACCAAAGCTCACTGTTCTGTATATGTGTTGGCAGGGCTTCACCGCAATTTTTTCAGATGCGGAACAGCTTATGGCGGCGCTCTATCCGCTGTGCGGCGTGACCTTCCTTAATGCTCATGCGCCAACTCTCCCCCTCTCCTCGCGGCAGGTGGGAGGTCCCTCTTACCACTCTTTCGCGATAGGAGGGGGAGAATTGACGCATGCATGGGGCAGCGCAGGCTAGCCGTGGGCTCTTTTTTCGCGTGAGCGGAAGGAAGTGGAAGAAGGTGCCGGAGCGCTGCCTTCGCTTAGTTTCTCGTCTCCCGTTTAGCTATCCACCGCAGTTGGGCGCTCATACATATTGCGACGCGTACTAGCACCGTTTCACTCTCCTAGCAGCACTGGGTGTTCACTTTGTGGCATACAAACGGTAATACGCACAAATGGGAGGCGATAGCATAAACCCTACTGAAACGTTCCGTATGCGAGTCAAATAATTCCATATGTTTCTATACGGAATTCATATGTTTTCCGTATATTTTCCATATATTTTCCATATATTTTCTATATATTTCCGTAAGACTCTTACGGAAGCATACGGAATCATTGAACATCGCATACGGAACGTTTCTATAGGGAACGGTACACAACATATACACAACTCCACACAAAAATGAAACATGCGCGGCCACATACAAATGGAGACAAGTGAACATCAGCGTAGCTTCGCGTGTACGCGTGGTTATCTTTAGTGGTAGATGGCGTAATTTCTGCTTCTTTTTATTTTTCACATGTCGGTGCCGAGAATTAACACAAGGTGCCTAGAATTACACAACCAGTATATATTATTCTACCCTTTTAATCACAGAGCCGACTGGCTAGGGGCTGCTTTCGCGGCGAATAGCTACGCCAATAAGTCATCTGCCACTATTCCTACGCGTTGACTTTTCGGTTCACATCTTACGTACTAGAGCATTATGCAGGCAGATGACCGACCATGCGTTCCTTCTAACGCGCCAATTTTCAAAGAACAAATTCAACACGATGACTTGCCCATAGGCACCAAAATGCAGCGCCGTGTCTCCATGGTTGTTTTTTTCGTTCACATTGGCACCGGTGGTGATCGACGCCATGACAAACGACTCATCACCCTGGTGGCAGGCTACAAGGAACGGTGTAAGCTGCAATTTTCGAACCATTCCATCCTGGACAAGAGAAGCAGTGTGGTTTAGCAACACCATAAAGGTTCATGCTTCATCCATTTTTCGCTAAGCGGTGAATGCGCTGCCAACTAGTTTATTGTGACAAGGTCTGCGATGTGAATGGAGGCTCCTATGCATATTACGACAAATATGACGAGAAGAGCGCTTGCTCGCAAAAAAAAAAAAAGTTACAGTTTAGCCACACGGCTATTGGAATTTCATATAAAAAAACAACTAGCATTTAATTCCAGACGCAGCCACTTCAGTGAGTGAAGTGTACTTTTGGGTTGTCCATGGCTTCAACACCCACTTTGCGAAAAAAGCACAACGCGCACAAAGCTATGGCCCGTATTCACAAACCAACCTCATCCTTATGTCGAGTTTTCCTAGTCGATTTTGAGTCCTTATTGAGCATAATAAATAAATTAAGCCCGTACTTATGAACCAATCTCATTGTTACCTTCTACCCTGTTCCACTCTTGTGCCCTTGTAACGCAGAGGGTAGAGAAACTTGAGGGAAACGTGAGGTTAGGCCTAGTTCAGTTGGTGGATAAGGACTTACGAGCGATCTTCTGACCCTCTCCGAAAATAACCACGTGACCAGACCCATGTGCTTTGGCACACCACCACCCGAACGTCACGCACTGCAATGCACCTTTTCGCGAGTTAGTAAAAGAGTGTCTGCGCGATGCCGAAGCGGGTAAGAATGAATGCACAAACCACCAGCTGTAACAAAAAAGTGGCTACTTGGGCTAGTTGGTATTTCACTTTGTGAGAAATATACTTTCTTAGTGCGCGGGGAAGGTTTCAGAAAGAAGACATCACGCAAAAATGTTCGTACAATGTAGTATAGGCGTTGCGTATCTTATTCAGCTCTCATGTGGTCGATACTACATTGGACATACGAGGCACCGACTGAACGATCGCCTTAAGGCCATTTTAAATGACACAAAAAGTAGCGATTTTCGGGCCGCGAACTCGCTCGCAGTGAAAAAAAAAATGGGGGCGGGGGGGGGGGGGGGGGGGGGACAGTTTGCTCCCGCCACAGCGGTCCGCGGCGAACTTCCAACATTGGAAGTTTTCGCTCTGATCGCTGCGGCGGCAGCGATTTTCGGTCGGGCCCCGTCGAAATAAGGCCGGGCCAGCAAAGCTGTCAAAGTAGAGTCGACGTGTTGCAATTTAAAATGAATTGAGATTGAACAGTGTTCTTAAAAGACGAAACAAGCGGGCCCTTCGTTACCGTTCACGGAAACTCCATGATATCATAATGCACATATTATTACATAAACATTCGTGTCTGCCACAAAGAGCGGTGGCAAGAACTCGCCTTTCCAGCCGCAGAGCGAAAATCGCGGACCGTTCTCGGTCCACGTGAAACGAAACCGCCATTAGCGGCGGTTGCGAACAGAGTGATTGGAGCGAACGGAACGATTTTTTTTCGCTGCAATCGCGCCATGTGAAACAGCCTTTTGGGAGCACGCGAATCTCACGCGCAGATCCTTAAGCAGCCACCTGGCAAATCACTGTGCCAACTGAGTGCGGAAGTGGCCCGTCCGTCAATCTGTTGGTTAATGAATACCACTATCTTTTCATTTCCATTTTCGTTTCAATAATTGAATAAGATGTTCTGGCGCTTGCGCCCTTATTTGCTCATTTTTTCTGCGTGTCGCCTCCTCCCCTCTTGACTGTGTATATGTATATCCAGCATCTGTGCAATACAATGGCTGTGAGTGCGCGCTCTGTGCTATCTGTCTTCTTTCTGAAACCTTCCTTGCGCACTGAAAAAAGTATATTTCTTTCAAAAACACCTGATGTATGTGTGAGAGTAAGAATTTATTAGAAGGCAGAGAGGTCGGCCTGAGCTAGTTTGCTCTAGCCTGCTACTCTACATAGGGGATAAGGAAAAGGGGAAGGAAAGAGGGATGAAGGGTGATGATGGAGACAAGAAGAGATGGGGCGTATGTACAGTAGCCACTTAGTATAGTACCCTACAGTATAGTATCCAGTCCACTGTTTTTTATAAAGTCTAGAACAGCCTTTGTAGCAGTTTTTGACACTGTTTCGTCGTTCATTGCTGACAATATGTAGCTTCCACTTAATGGCGTTCGTCCGATGCTTGCCGACGTTGCAGTTAGCATTTTTTTTTAGTATAGCGTCTACAAATGGCTAGTCATTTGCATGATGCATGCTTTCCATCGCACCATGGCACGAAAGGTCAGTGGCTGGATTGCACGGTCGCGCGAACCACGCAGGCGCACGCACACACGCACGCACGCACGCGTTTATCTCGTAAAGTGTACACGACTACAGCTCGTGATTGAAAGTGTGACTGCTCAAGGCAACTTACCCCTGTGGTGTCGATTCCGAGTAAGTCACGCATCATGCGCTGCAGAGCATCAGGAACCTCGCTATCAGAGTCACTGGCTAGTGAAATAAAACACAAATGAATATAAATCGACATACAATGTTTGATGTATTCTTATTCATACAGAGGGTAACCTTGTCGTAAATCTCCTAGTTTTCGAGGGTGCGGTTATAATGATTTTCGTCAAGTATAGAAGCTTTAGTACAGAACTCACAGAGTAAACCACTTTGTACACAACGAGAATTAAGCTCATGAGAAACGTAACTGAATAAACACAGCTCGGTTCAATCGGCAGCTCACCGAAGTTAGCGCAAAGGCGACTGCTGTCAAGAACAAAGCACTCGTGAAGATCCCTGTGTACTATGGCACCTATATAATTAGATGGTATTACCGTAACGTCCTAACAAACATCGAAAGACGGCGAACTTGACTAAATGACCCCGTGCTAAATCAAGAACCGGATCAATATTTCCCAAACAACGTGCATCTGTTTGCAATGTTTGTTCGGAGTCGCCGGGAAAATACAGTTATTGAGGTGATTACTCGAACTTGCCTTCTCCGTGACAGCAAACATTGGAAAAACACCGCACGCGATTTATTACAGCAACTATGAAATAACTCGAGAAAATATTTGTGGATCGCTACTTTCCTAGCATGAGTACTGCTACATCATAGTGAACGTTGTAAGGATTGGTTGCTATATAAAGAGATTCGATTACTAGTTCTTTTGTTTCATCGCAGTGACGATGGGGAAGCAAGCACCAGATTCTTCTTTAAGCTGTTCTGTTATATGGCTACAGTAAGAACGTGTGAATGAGCCGTAAGGTCGAAACTGTTTCTTTTTGATATGCGGCACGCACGTATGCCCTTCCGGCTCTCAGTATTTTACCGAACGTTCCAGAAACAACGTCCCTAACTTAACTGAACAACCATGCATGGCTTTCAGCACAAGGAATTACAGGAGTGCACGCCATCTCGCCACAGTCAAATCGATTTCCTTACGGAATGTTTATTGTGGTAACTGAGGTGGCAAGGGAAGTGGCCACACGCTTGATTCTGACTTATCCGGCCTTTGTGTAACCCCCGAAGATAATGTCGCTTGCTCGGAGCGCGCAATTACTTCAGCGATTGTTAAATGCATAAGCATGTTACGAATAATAGCAGGACCAGCGCCAGTCCTATTGCGTGTGCTCCTTTTGTCGTCGCGGTTTCGCGCTGCTTCTAGTTATTTTCATCAACAACACATCCAAAACGTGCAACTTGTAACTAACAGTGTATGTTCCATTCACCGACTACCCGACCGATCACACCTGTCCTTCTGTCAATCTATAATGCGTTAAAAGAGCGTACGTCCATTACGTGTGCTTTCCGCATTTATGTACACGCACTGACTTTGAAGAATCGTTTCTTCGAAAGCGAAGATTGCGAATGGAACGCGCGCGACTTTCCCCACCTGCACCACTGTGTCGCTGCATCTGGTGTCGTTATCTCTCGTTCGCGCCACTTCCACGTGAGCAGTGGTGCTCGACTCACAAGAGCATTCACGGTAGTTCTCATTTGATGATTGATTGATATGTGGGGTTTCCCAAAACCACCGTATGATTTGAGACACACCGTAGCGGAGGGCTCCGGAAATTTAGACCACCTGGGGCTCTTTAACGTGCGCCCAAATCTGAGCCCACGGGCCTACAGCATTTCCGCCTCCATCGGAAGTTCTCATTCGTACGAGCCCAAAATGCCCATGATGCTTACATTCAGATTCATCATCCGACACTGCCTCCGCAAGGTCAGGGTTGAAGCACCAACTCCTTCCGTTGCGAAAGTTCACTTGGATGTCGCCATCAAAGTAGATGTGGGCAACCGTACCGACGCGCCCAAGTACCTGAAAATTGCCACATATAATTAACTCGTTCCGATGGAACAGCGCTATCTTGGGACAACTTTACTACTGAAAATTATGTTTATGCCATTGCTTACGTGTTTGAGTACAATATTGAGTTAAACATGTCTGCTAGAATGGTCAAACATAGCCACCAGTTTAAAACTTATCCCACCATCCGCGAGAAGGACCACAGACAAAGACGCACGTGTGGATCTACAGTGTCGAGCATTCGACGCACACATGCTACCATTCCCTATACAAGTTGCACAGGCACTCATGTATACAAAGGTGGCCCTGCAACACTTTTCGAAGTAATCATCGAATGGCTTTAGTCAAGCAGTTCATTTCCACCAGATGAGCGGACTAGCAGTATTTTATTATTTTTTTACTCCATTAAGGTCAAGTAGAGTTAGAGATTTGTCACACGCTTCAGGCTGTTTTTCTCACCTCTCGTACCAGGGAGCGTGCAAAAACCAACGCAAGGGAAAGCGCGAATGACAAGGGCGCAAGACGCACGCGTCATAGTCTTGAGCACCTTTCTAGATGCCAGGCAGCTTATGGTGAAGTTCAACCCCGGTGTGCATAACCACCCTTAGCTACGCACGGGCAACAGCTGGCCCAAGCACTGCCAGAACACGATCACACGCTAGCGCATTCACGCGTGCGTAAGTGGTTCGTAATACCCCAGTAGCATGGCCACCACCAACTCTGTTAAACTCCATCAACGTTAAACTTCATTAAGGAGTTCAACGGAGATGGAGTTAAGCGACACGGCACTTTCACAAGCTTTGTACAGAAGCCGCAAGGGACCCATTAGGCGGCACAGCATTTTCTCCGCATGCATGCAATATTTTGCGTCTGATAGTTCTTAACACATTTTCAATCGTACTTCTGTTTATATAAACTATCCTTTACATGACTGAAACAAGAAAAAAAGTATTTTGTGTTTTATCACAGATGCGTACACCTGTAAGCAAGTTGGCAGTAATGTTGACGGGAATGCTGGCAACACTGTACGCTCATTTTGGTACGCGTTTTTTTGACGTATGCCGATTGTCAAACACACTACAAGTTGTTGCCACTCTCTTTGAAGTTGCACTAACACGTAGATAACAATGCTGTTTACAATGTCGCATGAGCACTGGTCTTGCGTTCAGTACACGGAGCCCTTGCTTTCGACCACCTGGGGTTCTTCAGGGTTTGACCACCGGCTACTTTTTCGACCACCTCAATTTCGACCACCTGGGGTTCTTGCACCCAAACGTGCACCCATATCTGAGCCCACGCGCCTACAGCATTTCCGCCTCCATCGAAAATGCAGCCGCCGCAGGTGGGGCAACACATAATGCAGAAATCAGTCAATAGTCGGAGACCTCGGGCTTAGGACATGAACATTTGGCTTTATGACATTATATGTCGAGAGAATAAGGAGAAATTTCTATCTACATTTCAGAATTATTAGCGAATTCAAGACCGCTTGCTACACTGCATTGTTTCGCTCACAGTCACTATTGACTGGCAGCGTTTTCTGGCCATGCTGACTAAGTGATTTAGGGTTCCTTCACTGAACTTTTGTGTAGGCACCATAAACACTACGGCTAGTCGAGTTACTAGAGCATTATGTTCTTTGTTCTGGTGCCTCATAGAAAATGCTTCACGTGGCACTATTAAGAAATAACCGAGTCTTAGATTGTTTAGCGGTACGAATCTCCCTTGTGCTGCATGATAATAATAACATATGAAGGTTTCCCTCCAAAAAAAACACAATATAATAATGGGAAACCCCATAGAGAAGGCCTCCGAAAACTTCGACCACCTGGGATTCTTTAACGTGCACCCAAGTCTGAGCACACGGGCCTCACTCGAAAATGCGGCGGCCGTGGCCGGCACTATGAGCGGCCTTCGGGCCCGCAGAAAAGTGCCATAACCACTCTACCCCCCACTGCGGTCGCTTAAGCCGCATAGTCAACAATATTTCCCACCGTGTGTTTTCCTGTTTATATTACGCTGTACCCACATATATAGAAACAAGCCCTAAATCTCGTTTTATTTAAACTAAACAGGCACAAATCGCACGGAATGTGGGTATTGAAGATCGGTAATACACACGGAGAACATAATGAACGGTGTCCAAGCACGGTCCGTGCACTCCAAGTGGCTCAAGGCAATGCTTTTCGCTCCGTTTTGTATTCTTGAGGCACGCAGACCTTCAGAGCTGCCGCCAATCACAATTTCAGAAGACCACATTGGCGCCCGTCTTTCTCGTAGTTTGAAACTTGAGAAGTCCCCAGAGGCAACGCCCAGGTGGCTGCAGGACAGGAGCTAGCTGCCTCGGAGACTGAAAAACTAGTCCCGCCCACGCATATGCCACTATTCCCAGAAGGTGGGGCTACAGGCAGTCTAAACTGCCTAAAAAAATCTAAAGTAGCACCAACCCCGTTCCTTCATCTCTGCCTCCTCTGTCAGCAGCTGCAGGGGCACCCCTTGAACGTCGAGCAGCCCACTACGGCCACAGGTATATCCTCTCTCAACGGCTCCTCTCCTGGCGCACGGGGAAAAACATAAGGCGGTGTTGTCGTGGTTGTAAAAGCAAATGCGAGATCGAGGACAGACAAAATGGCACTTACACTTCCAAGGCTGCCAAGCTCGGGAGAAAGGGCGGAGCCTGCATATTGACGCGCATGACGCTACTTACTTCTCGAGGCCAGGATTCCGGCCCACGAGGGGCTAGTTCCTTAAACGTCCACCACGTGCCGCATGAAGTTGAACCCTCCCCCTCGTTCCCTCTTTTCTCCTCCCACCACGACGCTGACGAGTTCCCTACGGAAGTGGCCTCGCTCTTAAACCTGTTCTCGCCCGCCCCTCATTGCGGGAACCAAAGAATAGCGACCCGCTGTCAGTGCATTCTTACTCACGCCGTTTAAGAGCCGGCCTGTGTAGAGTACGCGAACAGGTTCCGGACCGGCCATGAACAATTTTTCAGACTGAGGACTTCTTTTTTTCCTTGCCTTGGTTGAATTCGAGTCCTCGCAGTTTTGATATAGTCATACATAATTTATATACGAAGAAGCTACGACCAACTGCATTACATTCTTTAGTTTTTTTTTTCTCGTCGTAGGTAATCTATTGTTATCATAATATCAGGTTCAATACTTAAATTGGGGCCAAGCCATATTACTTTCCGACCCAAACTTTCTGTAGGGCAGAACAAAGTTTTTAATCTTGTTTTTTTAGCTACTAGGCTATTGAAAAGCCCGCAAAAAATTCAGAAAGATGTTAGTAGAACGATTTTCACAGGAAAAGCATGTCCAGTATATTGGACACTGGGATTAATTTGTTGAACAAATAGGTACACACATACTGCTATTCTCTTAGATAGAGCGCTGCTTTTGGCCTTGTTAGGTTAATATTCTTATAAAACACAAGCGGGGTTTGTTTTGTCACGAGAAAAAGTTGATCCTGTTCGCTGATCCTCTTCATGCTTCATGCTGTTGATAGATTCCCAGCATGCCCCAGTTTTATTTTTCTATGACTGGGCCTGAAGAGTGTCACGTCAAGCCACCTCTTGTTTTCTTTTTTTCCTTCTAAATTGCGCACGATGTGCACCAATTGCATCTTGGTGTGAGTGTACTGGACATAAGTAATTCTGGCATTGCCAGCAAAGTTTTTATTAGAAAAACTACATTTTTTGCAACAATGTATCGAAAAGACGTGACAGAACTCGTACAATTTAAATGATTTCAATGGTGCAAAGATATGTCCTGAAATACCTTTGTATACTTGACCGCATCATGCGCACGCAGTTTCGCGTAGATAACGCAATTACTTCTAGTGCCCGATAAATAGGTGGAGCTGAAGGGTGAACTACACCTAAAAACCTCTTACTCGACTCTTACAGAAGCTACCAAAGTGGTTTTAGTTCTCCGCTTACTTTTATTCATCACTTTTACCGTCATGTTTTTGTCAGCGACTAAGTATATGTACCACCCTGCTGAAATCACCAAATGGTGATTGCAGTAACTGTAAACAAATAGTAATAATAAATAATGTGTTCAATACATTAGTCAAGGGGCAGAAGGAATGTGCTTGTTAACTGCATAGTAAACGCTCCGAGATTGTACTGTTTGGTTATCCTTTGCGGAAGCTCTTTCGCTTTCTTATTTCTTTGTAGCGCTTATTCTTTGCGTCAATGTGCGTAAGGAACTACGTATAGTTTCTTTGAGAAAAGAGCACCAGATGCTCGGGACGGACAGCACAGTTACAGTGTAAGCTGGAGGAGCGGGTTTTGTAGACCTTTTTGTAATTTAGTGTTAACATCTCATTTGCTGGCATCTCATTACAGGTGTCTTATTTTATAAGGTACTCAGCATGGTTCCGTAAAATGTACTTCAAACGATGCCTGCTTCAAGGGACAGCGTGTGCCTGATTGTTCTTGCACTACTACCTGACAACATTTAATTGACGAGCTTCGCAACTTCAGATTATGCAGCATCGTGTGTTTAACAAAAGATTTGCTACACCTAGAAATATTGTGTCTTTATGTTTTTGGCTCATTTCAATTGCCTTGATATATTACAAATAGTAATAGATAAATTATTTATGTAACACTTCATCTGGCGAGATTTCATTGCGACATGTGAAAGGAAATTTCATAGCGTTATTGCGCACATTACAAGTGCTTTATGCAACAGATAGTCGAATGTGCAACGATCTCCGCATTGTTGATATATGTGTTGAAGGCCTGTGCACCAATAAAAGAGCTATCGAATGGGGTCCTTGGCGTACGATGTAAGGGCTAACATGCTTAACTTGAAAGCAATTTTAAACCCACACTGTTTATTTAGATGTACATCTCAAGTACGTAGTGCTTCCTCTCGCCCCCGGATGTTATCGGAATTCAGAGCTTGATTTTGCGATAGAAGAGTGAATGCACCATAATTATTGCTTATATTAGATTGGAAAATATTGATGATAATCCACCTTTTCACTCAATGGTCTCGCTGATGTATTTGTAAACATGGCAATGGCAGGAACACTAATCATGCTGTAGCCAAGAAAAAAAAGTCACGCAGAACATTTTTATTAGTCTATAAAACAGGTATCTATTGATAATATTCCATTAGTTGCTAACGTGAGGTCATTACGGGCAGCAGTATGCTTTGATTTTCCTTCCAGGAAGAAAGAAAACTGATGTTCACATTTGGTGCCATCGTATACAGTGTTACAGCTTTGATCCTCCCACAGTTTAGACAAGAGCGTAGGATGAAAATTTTGGTGAATCACGTGTTTGATACATGTAGCATTTTATTTTCAACGGCAGAGTGTTTAAGCTTCATTTCCAGCCTGGCTGACGGCCTTTCCGAACTTGGAACACATGTGTCAGCTAAGCGGAAACAAAACATTGATATATATATATATATATATATATATATATATATATATATATATATATATATATATATATATATATATATATATATATATATATATATATATATAACGAGTCGATAGACTGATGTAGCAAGAAGGGAGAAAGAAAACTGAGGAATAGGTAAATTAAATTAAAGGAATTGGGGTAGGCCACCAGCATCGTTGCTTCCACAGTCTTCTCGTGTGCGCCAGTAAAATCTGCTTTTTTTTTTCTTTAGCTCAGCAATAACGATCGTTTATATATTAATGCTATACAATTCGCATTTCTTCGCACAGTGCTAAAGCACCCGAAGTGGTCTAGTTTGTAAATGTTACAAAGGGAAGCGACAATAAAATGCATCATGGAACTAGAATAGTATTCTGTTGATAAGCCTGCCTTTTTTTTAAACTGTTCACCGTATAGATAGGTGAACACACTAAATGCTCATATTAAAATATTGATCACAGATAATAGGGTTACATTCTTGGTGCTGAGGTGTACGTGACGAACTACTGGAGGAACAGCCGAGTTTTAGTGCCAGAAAGCAACACAGTAACACAATATTTACCTACGGCATTTTTTAAAATTAAGGTATACAACAGCCTAAATCACTCCTAACATTTTTTTTCAGTTAGCTTGCCTTTATTAATACATCTCAGCAACCTGGTTTTACATTTATCAACGAAAAAGTTCACTCTTTACACTTTTGTGACGCCCCCTCGAGAGGTACAAACTGACAAAAATATTACCCAGCGTTGTGCATTTAGATAGCTCTTGTTTTCTTTCCGTTTTTTGCCTGCGTTTTTGTTATTATAAGCAGGCGTCACCATGGGTAGAAAACGATCACTGTACCGTGTAGAGGGACCCGTGAAAGACACACTACGCGACAACCTTCCCTCGCTGGTCACCCCACTAGCAGAAAAATAGTTGAAGCCAGCCAAGCGCATTGTCATCCCATAGGTGCCGGGCGCCAGTGAAGAGCTCTCCGCGATTCTCGGAAAATCGGGGGTCGAGGTGGTTCGCAAGCCTGCTTCGATGCTCACCCGCTTGCTACCACGGCCGAAGGAAGAAGCAACACCAGCGAGTAGTCTGCAAGTTGCCGTGTTCAGAGTGTCCAGCCAGCTACGTGGGCAAAAGCGAATGTTTCCATTCAGAAAGCCCGTGGAGCGGCCGAAAGGCTTGGACTGGCGTTCCTGACGAGGGAGTCAGCCGCTGAGCGCTAACGTGCGCCTTGCCGGGCAGGAATAAACTTCCGCGCCCACTCGTTAAGATTACGCCAACTTAAGAACGACGTCAGGAAGGCAGAAGTGCAACGCGGTGCTTTTGCAGAGCCCTTGAGAAGCCCGACAATATGATTGATTTCTACAGCTTTTCTGTTCTAGAAACAGGGAATTTCGAAATGATGTCCTTGCGCAAATCCTGGCACATTTACAACATGCCAACAAACTTGAACCGCTCTCTAGGAACAATCTCCTCAGTATACGTTCACGGCTTTTGAAAGGTGTCGGAAACGGGAAGCCACCGCTTTGGCAAAACAAGACACGGAGATGCTTTTGTGACAAACACAGACATATCCTGAGAAAGTGACCAAGTCGTTCCTCACAACCCAGGCCCTCTACGAACTTCCCAACTTTTTAAATCTTCTACCGAGCCCAACAGATTTCAGTCAAAATGCTTACATTTAAGCTTATAGAATTCACACTCCACAAATTAATGACCTCCAAAAAAGCAAAATAAAAAAATAAAAAAAAATGTTTTGTGTAGTGCTGGCTGCTAAAATGTTGCTTGTACTGTGCAGGCAACATTTGTATATATATATATATATATATATATATATATATATATATATATATATATATATATATATATATATATATATATATATATATATATATATATATATATATATATATATATATCTGTGTGTGGGGGAGGGGGTGTCCAATATCTGTATGTGTCTTGCTTTGCTAATAAGCACCTGAAGTAGCAGATTTATACTTTGTGTAATTGAATTGCTGCTTTGATCTGCGTTCGTGTCATCGTCATTCATGGAGCGTGCTTGTCTTGGAAGTTGATACTACGAAGAAATAATTGAACGAGTTCAAGCATACCCGCCTGGTTTTGTGTAAATCGGCTAACTTTGGCAACGGTGGTCGATGTGAAGGCGTGGAGATACTTTTATATCATCCGAAAAGCTAAAGCATTACAAAAAATCTGGTGGGGGTGAGAACCCCCTCATTCACATATAGTTACCATCCTGAACGTCACAAAAGTGCACGTTGAAGGCCTTGAGGCATCTCTAGAGCACTGTGTGCTCTAGTAGATGCCTTGGCGCACACAAAATATCTTAGGTGTGAAGGTGTTATCACTCAGCGTGGGAACTATGTATCCTTCTTTTACCGACGTTGTCCAAGTCCCACCCTCTGAGGCTATGCTTCTGAATTATAGTGCAGTGTATAATACTGAGCAAACTCTTCTACTCGAGCAAATATAGGAATAGACGGCAGTGATGTCGTCAATCGTATGTTTTCATAAGTCTTTCTGTCGTCGGAGTTTTATAGCTGCCACCACAAACCGAATCACAGTAACCAAACTTGTAGTCAATGTGTAGTAATCCAATTGGTACTCAATTTGTTGTCAATTTGTAGAATTAAGTCATGTAAAATACTCCGAAAATATTGAGCCTGTAAAATATTCCGAGAAAAGTAAAATATTTCTGTCATTGATAGAGTGGTGGCCTAAAGGAAGAAACATACCTGCAAAATACGACGCAGTTCATTTGTAATCAAACATGCGCTACAAATCAATATTATGATATATTTTGTAATGTGTCTAGAATATTAAATATATTTGGATACTTAATGTGTGCTCTCAAGGAATCAATAAGAAATAAGTTTTCTTTAATAACACAAATACCTCAATATAATGTGTGAGACGTATGTGCATGTCCCAATTAAAATGTAAAAATTTATGCTGTGCAAATCTGCAAACTTTACCTGCAAACGAATACGGATGTCAAGATCATAACAATACAAGGCACGTATATGCATGCACAATATAATGTTATATTCACTGTGGAGATATTCAAAACAAAGAACGAAAAAATGAAATAATTACATTGAAAGTACTTTTGTTTTTTGTCCTTATCAAGCCTCAACAATTTTCTTGGTGTCAGAAAGATCCTATCCCCGTTTCGGGACCATAGATTATTAAAGCTACATCTTTCAGTTCTCTCAAGCATAGAATCATGGTAGTGCTATGCACACCTCATTACTATCAAAACTAACTACAGCTGCGAAAATTGTGCGAACACCTGGCCAAGGCAGGAGTGCGTGGATGCATGTGTTTATGTACGCGCACACATACAAACTACACGCATGAACATAATGAAGTATGGTTAAACACCTGCTTCCCCCTCCTCCTCTAGAAAAAAGTTCCATACATTTTGCTGCCCCTGACAAATTGAAAAAATCAACCTATAAAGAAACACTAATATTTAGATATAAGCAGACGCTTGTGGCAACGACGTAAGTACGAATATGATAAAAGAAAGTGTCATTAGCAATACTCATATTCGTAGTAGCATATGCTACATAACAGTATATTACGTGCTTTTAAACGACCCCATAACCACAGTATACCTTAAGAAAAGCAAGAAAATCATAATCGATAATGCGCTCAGTAAGAGTTAGAATCTCTTTAATTGGATTCGCGACACTTTCATAACATTAAAAGAGTAGAACGAAAACAAAATAATAAGACTTAACGTTTAATATCTTTGTTATTTCAGTTCTGCGGACAATATCGCGCTCTTTAGTAATGCCGGCGATGATTCACGAAAAAAATAATTTCGAGATGTAAAAGAAATACACAATAAAGTATGACTAAAAAGGGGCCCGAAGAAAACAAAAATAATGTTAGGTGGTCCGGCAAAAACGCGGAATTAGCTAGGGGACTAACAGTAAAGCCTCTTACTATGTTTCTCTCATTCACCAAAAAATAAGGTTAGGTTGATTCGCAATTAACGTTGGTCATTTGCAACACATGCACGGCAATCACAATGCTGATAAGCTTCAAGCAGAAATTCAGAATATTTCAGTAATAACTTACGGGCCTAAAACACGAATAAACTACTGCACGCGGCCTGAAAATCATCACGAGGCTTGAGTGGTACCACAAGATCTAATAAACTTTACATATAGAGAGGGTAGACACGCCCACACGCACGCATTGCTCATCTCACAATATTAAATGCGAAGCATTGCAGTAGTTGTCCCAGCAAGATGTGTTACCATCAGGTTTAGGACTACCACTCCACGGCATCTACAGCAGCGGAACTAGCTACTTTGCGCGCTGCACTTTGTGGGGTCAATCGGGAACCACCGCAACAATGGTCGATTTTCAGCGACTCAAGGGCTGCCCTACAATCTGTGCTCTCGGCACTGCGTCGCGGTCCGTACGAACAGCTTGTTTTCAAAATTCGATGCCCCCTTCACACATGAGAAAGGGCATCATGTGACGTTTCAGTAGCTTCCAAGTCCCTGCGGCGTCATAGGGAACGAACATGCCGATACTGCCGCGCGGGCAGCTCTTGAAGAAACACGAGAAGAAGCCATACCACTTTCGCGGGCCGATGCTGCCAGTAATCTTCGACGATATGCGCGTGAAATCACGTTTTCACTGTGGTGCCCATCAAGCAACGAGACGAATCGTCAACAACACCTGTCCTCTTTGATGGCTCTCCGCATGCCCACTGGGCTCGACCGAAGAGAAGCCACCCTTCTTCATCGCTTATGGCTAGGAGTGGCACCTACAAAATCTTACTCCTTTGTCATAGGAATGGGCGACAACGCTCTCTGCGATGCCTGTCATTGCGAAGAGACGCTACACCACATCCTGTTCGACTGTCCGCTGTATGACATCCAGATACAGTCACTGGCGTCCGTTTTTGCGCGCATCGACAGCAACCAAATGTCTGTGGACATTATTCTGTCAAGTGCCCGAGAGAAGACATTGCAACAGAAGGCGACAAAAGCTCTGTTGAAACTCCTGCGCGACAGGGACTTGAACAAGCGGCTGTAACAGCTATGTCACACACCGCGAAAGACAAGACTGGACTATGACTGAGTGTGCGCGCGTGTGGGGCCGAATGTGACGTGCTCATCTCTCTTCCCTCTCTGCTCTCTATCTTTCATCTCCCCCCTCCCCCTCCCATGCGCAGGGTAGCAAACCGGCGGCCTATGGGCTGGTTAACCTCCCTGCCGTTCTTTTCCTCCTATTTTCCTTCCTTCATTTCTTAGCGAACTTCGGTGACTCTCAGTGTATCTATCTATCTAGCCACCTACGACTTTAGCTCTCCTGGCCGTTTCGATAATGGTATCGATACCAAACTTGGTATGGCATAACATTACTGTATGAAGAACATATTTGACTGGTCATAACATGAAAATCATAACATGTATGTCATGAATGTCATGATTTACATTTCATGGTCCTGTAGCTCTTGCGGTGGTTTTGTTCACATGGCATGTTGCAAAACTGGTATCGTATAGTATGATTGCATGGCGAACACACGCGACACACTTAACATGAAAATCATGACACGCGTATCATGTAACAACATGACTGCATTCAATGCTCATGATGTGCTCGCGGTCGTTTCGGAAGCGTCACATATACCAAATATGGTACTACGAGACGTGAATGGATGAAGAAGGTATGATGTTGGTGCAAAAATGATAAACGTGACATGCATGTCATGTAACAACATGACTACATGCTACGCTCATGATGCGCTCGAGGCCGTTTCGCTAGCTTCACACGTACCAAACTCGGTATTACGCGGCGCGAACGGACAACATAGGTAAATGACACATCCAAACATGATAATCACGACATGCCTGTCGTGCAACAGCATGACTACATGCCACACTGATGATGCGCTCGCGGCCATTTCGCTAGCTTCACATATGCCAAGTTTGGTATTACGTGACGCCAATGGGTGACGAACGCATGTGACTGGTGCAAACATGATAATCATGACATGCGTGTCATGTGAGAACATGACTACATGCCTAAGTCAAGGCGGCAATACGTTTGGACGTGACGCGGTGCGCGTGCTCGCCGGCATTCATTTCGTCGCGTCACGCTGGCGTTGCCCCGCCAGGCGCCGGTCCTGCCATACAATCGCAGGCGCGCTGCGTTGCTTTGAAGCATGCGCGTTTCAGCGCGTCCAGCGTCCCTCCATATTGAAAAGAGGAAGATGCAGTATTGTCTTGGTAACGCATCGGCACTAAATGCAGCATGTCGCATTTCTTGCCACTTGCCATCGGGTGGCGCCGACGGACGTTGGTCGCGCCTGGCGTCAGGTTATACAGTGCTCGCGTTTTGCTAACGTAGCGTCGCTGTGCCCAGTGTGCTCGAGCGTCGACGCTACATTGAAGGATATTGGGCCCTTCATAATGCTCTCGCCACCGTTTTGCTCGCTCCACATATTCCAAATTCTGTGTTACGTGACGTCAATATATGGCGAAGGTATATGACTTTTGGAAACATGATAATCCGGACACGCGTGTCATGTAGGAACATGTCAACATACCATGCTCATAGCGTGCTCGCGGCCGGTTTGCTCGCTCCACATATACTAAATTTTGTGTCACGCGACGTGAACAGATGAAGAAGGTAAACTACACATCCAAACATGATAATCATGAAACGGAAGTCATGTACGGCATCAATTACTTCCACCTCGTAACGTTGCGCTGATTTTAAAGAGAGATATCAACATTTCTCATTTGTGCATGTTTCGCATATCATCGATTCCCACTGTACGTGGGATCTGCCAATTTTTATTGTAATGAAATGAATCATGTAGGAAAACTTCTCTCGTGTGCCCGTTCCATCGGTAAGAACACGAGTGAATAAACATCCAGGCACACCATAGAAAGAGAATGCAAAAAAAAAAAGAATGTTCAATAGCAAATGCGCAGTAAAACCACAACCAAAATATGATGAGACGGAGAGCAGCCAGCGTAAGGCCTTATATGAAGCGAGCGAGTCCAAAATGGAAGCACTGGGTCACTGGCTGCATGCTGTGGTTATCTCTTCCGAAAGCAGTGTCGGAATCCTGCCACGTATCCGACTCGGACACGATTATGACTCCTCCGCACTTGTCCACACACCAGCACTCCGGCAAGAAAAACCTGCTCCCGCCGTAATGATTATCCCTCCATCAAGCCGACTACTGAGAGAAAAAAAAGGAGGGGGGGGGTAGACTTTGCAAAGAGAAAAATGTTCATTCTCTTTCGTTGGGAGCTAGGCTGGACCTGTGACCATTGTTGGCGTCCATCCTACCCCCCTTCCCCCAGCGAATCGTTTGTGTTTGTGGGAATGTGGTTTGAGGAAGGCGTTCGCCGAATTTTCATTGTGCGGACGACGACGCCAGAGGACCATGCGGCCTAGGCAGTCCGCCTACCTTGAGACGAACCCTTGCTCGCGTTCAACGAGATAACAAAAAACGTCTGTCTGTCAAATGGGTATTCTCCTCCTACACCCTGGCTTGTGTAGGGCACCGGGTAGTCACCATTGCACTATTACAAGCCCATGTGTATAGTAAGATTGGATATGATATGAATTCCTAAGTGTTGTACGAGGTTACTTGATCTCAAGGGAAGTTATTTAAGTAGTATGCCCGAGAAGAGTTTGGTTACCTAAATATATGCTTAACTTTACATAAGTGAATTATTAGTTTCATTAGCCACAAGCTGCACCAGTTAGATATTTTATTTAAATCGGAGTGTAAGCGATTACAATAGTCGTTTGAAGCAACTGCTGTAAAAGTATCGCAATCATCAGAAAAAAGGTGGATATTAGAAGCTACTTGAGAGGGTAGGTCAATAATATATATTAGAAACAACAAAGGACCAATTACCAACTCCTGGAGCACTCCTGAGATGACATGGCACATTTATGAACTGTAGCCGTAAGCAGTAACGTAATGTTAGTGATTAGCAAGACAGCATCCGACCTATTTTAATACGTTAATGTCAATATTTAAGTTCCGTAACTTGCGAATGAGAAGTTTATGACACACTTTATCAAATGATTTTGCAAAATCTAAAACAAATGCAGCCAGCGGATGATGAACGATCAAGAATTAAATCAGTGAAAGGTACAGATTGAGTCTCACATGATTATGATTTCCTAAAACCATGTTGCGAAGGCGAAAAGAAGATGTTATTTTACAGAAAATAGAGGATGCTTCTGATTACGAAGTGATTATATAATCGTTAGAAGCATGTGCTGGTAAAAGAATTGGGGCGATAGTTGGTAGTTAAGCTTTTGTTACTTGATTTGAGAAGTGGAACTACCTTCTACTCATAAGGTAAAGTACCTGCGTGGAGTGATAGGCTCAATAGAACTGTCTTTTGTTGTAAAAAATGCACATGCGAAATACAACGCAGCTCGTTTTTTAGAAAAAAAAAAGCATTTTGTAAAACTGTATAATGATCTATTTCCACAATGTGCCTAACAAATAAAAAGATTGTTAGACATTCATTATGCACACATTTGAAATAAGTGCGCGAAAAATCAAACACGAAAGCCGCCAAAAAATGTGCGCAACCTATATACATATCCCGATACAAATATAAAAGAACTATGGCGCGCACAAACTTACAAATTATACCTATAAATAGATGCAAATGCCAAGATTATAACACAAGGTAGGTACATATGTTCAAGCACCGTGTTCAGTAATAAATGCACTTTGTATACATTCGAACAAAAGGTAAAAAATAAAGTATTCTCAAGTACTTTCATTTCTTGTCCTTATCAAGGCTCAGCAACAATTTTCTCTTTATGAGTTAGAGCCCATCATCAACCAGGCTTTACCACTACTCACTTCAGCTGCAAAAATCACACAGAACCCTGGCGTAGGCAGTGCTGGGATGGGGGGGGGGGGAGTTTGTGTACACGTACACATACAGATAGATGCACCAGCATGCATAAGGAACAGTAAAGCCTCCACTTGAAAAGAGTTTCTGGCTACGCTGCTGGCACAGCAAACAAATAAAAAAGAAACCAGTAAATAAATATGGACAATTTTGAACTAAATGCTTAAGGCAGCTAGAATGTGATGAAAGCTTCATGAACATTACTTGTATTTGCAAAAGCCTAGGCTATGTTACAGAAATTTATTAGGCCACTCCTGAGTATCCTAGGGCCCCAGATGCCAATTCCACAGACACTTTTGCCTCGTATGATCCGACGGTGCATTAAAATGTCAGCATAAGACTACGACGGCGTGTATTGTCCTGGAAACAAGCATGGAAATACCAACGCACTGAGCCGCTTACCCCTCAGCGAAACCATTGAGGATACACCTCAAGTTGGCTGCGTGCTCATGTTCAAAGCGCTACCAAGGTCCCCCACTAACAGCGGACGAAGTCACAATGACCATGCAAGATGACCCGACATTGTTCAAGCTCTACAACGTCCTGATGGAGGGCAGAGTTCAAAACTTCAAGAATGAGAAATTCAACGTTTTTCACAAGAGAGAAACGGAGTACAGCTGTCATCGTAGTTGTAGCAAATTGGGATCACGAGTTTTCATTCATGGCCCACTTAGACAACGAGCAATGGCTCTCATTCATGCCGGACACCAAGGCGTGATCACAATGAAGTGCGCCCGCAGCTACATGTGGTGGCCGGGAATCGACAAGGGCATCGAGATAGCTGCAGAGTGCACAGCCCGCCACTTAAATGAACGCGCACCGCCACGAGATCCAGCACCGGACTGGTGAAGAGCGAGCACACCATGGCAGACGTTTCTGGTAATTCCGGATGCCTACAGCAAATGGGTTCAAGTTCGCCATGTGAACAAAACAACATCGACAGCTGCCATCAATTTCATGCGGTTGTTCGAAACATTCGGATTACCCCACAAGGTAGTTTCAAACAACAGAATCGCATTTGTGTCAGCCAAAATACAGAAATCCTACGAGTGACAACTGCATCACAGTGGTGAAATGTTCTCCGAACCACCCAGCCACAAAAGGACAGGCCAAACGCTACGTGGTAGAGCTAAAACGTGCTCATGCAAGAGACTCTACCAGGAGGTCATTAAGGTGGCGCATTGCATGTTTTTTTTTTCAAGCAACTTTCAACGGGCGAGACGAGCCAAGTACCGGAGAATCTCATGTTTTCTTGCGAGCTGCGAACACACATCTCAGCCCTTCTACCAGAACCGCCTTGAAAGGTCATACCAAGTAAAAAAGACGCCTCGCGTTGCTGGAAACTCCACAAAGGACAACCAGTGGTCGCCCGCCATTTTCACAGAATGCCTGAATGGACGGCGGCCATCGTAAAAACAAAGAAAGAAAAGTCTCAGCCAGAGATATTGGCTTGTTGAATTGAAAGCCCCGCCATCGCGTCTTCTACCGGAAAACGCATGGAGGGGTTATAGACCGGGAATTCCCGCCCCCATCTTGTCGCCGACAAGAGTTCTCGCCTGTGTTGCCCCATCCTCGGACTCCTGCAACCGTGTCCATCTTTCCTATCTTCTCTCTACTTCCGTCGCTCCCCATCCCTGCGCCTCGCTTCTCCTCCCTCTCTCTCTATGTCTCTACCTTTTGATCCTATCCTTTTATTCCCTTCTCTACCCCCATCTCTCGTGAGCTACTGTTGAGGTGTCCTCCCCCTGAGAGAGAGGTACGGGGCTCACTTTTCTTTTCATTTATAATCACTCCCCCTCCCCCTTCCAGCCAGTTTCAGGGATGCGCCCTGCCCCCACCTCCCCCCCACGATACTTGACGCCGCGCGCCCGGGGACTGACTGACTGTCGGGGCAATCAGTGCGCCCGCGCACTGGTTGCCTCTCCTTTGTGCTCCTCGCCCCTTTTATGGCCCACAGCGGACTCGAAAGCCAGCGCTCGGACAATTTGGACTGTGCTGCGCGCAAATGCCTTTCTTGAAAGTAATAAACTCAGTTCCCTGTTACGTACGCTTGTTATTCCGGCTACCGTGGACATAACACAGTGCAAATAGGGTTATTTGTTCTTAACAAATTCAACCTCCCCGCCTTTCAGCATTATATCTCTCTCTTTTAACTTACTTCCCTTAATATTTTTTATATAGTTAAATTGGAGAGTTGCATATTAAAAAAGATGAAGTGGATTCATTTATTTAGAGATTTGTTAATTTTTAGAGAAAACTGCCAGTCTAATGCCGGACTTAGGGCAGGGATGTGTGACGCGGGGGACGCAACATTGTGTCGGAGGTACAGCAGGATAGATAGTGTTGAATGAAAGCGCGAAAATTCAAAATGAAAAAAAAGAGAAGCGACATGAAATACTGTCCACAATCCCAAGAATGACCATAATACACTAAACAATACAAAGACTATAAAAGCAGTGCCCACTAGGCTATGTTGTTTGGGCAAAAAGTAAAAAGAACTGAAATACCAACTGTAGCAAAAAATAAAGTCGGCAATATTAAGAAGCGAGACAACGCAGAATCGAAGCATTGAAGAATCGTTCAGAAGCGAGGCATTGAACCTCAAGCAAGCAGTCTGATCAAGGTGGGTATTAAAATGAAGCGCACTGTAATATATATGAAGTTGTAGTTATGAGCCATGTGAAACAGCTAACGCACGAAGAAACTAGTTGAGATCGACACTTTCAAGAATCTTTGGTGATAAATTCTTCCACTCTCAGCTTGTGCGAAAAAAAAGGATGCCTGTATATAGGGGCTCAGTCACTCTTTCAAGATTGGAGGCACGTGTTTCGTGGCGCAAAATTGGTTTGGTATAATTAGTTTTTTGTATTGCCAGCCAGGTTATTATTATATATGAGATAGAACAGCTTCGTTATTTCGCGATAACGTCTCCATTCCAGGGTTTCTAGTTTAGCGCTCTCCAGAAAAAACTGACGGAGATGTGTTACCTTTAGGCATTGAATATGAATTTTACAGCTTTTCGCTGTATTGATTCAAGTTTATCTGTGTTAGCTTGCGTGTGCGGGTCCAAGACAGCCGATGAATATTCTTGTATTGGTAATACGTACGTTTCCCATGCAGTCATTTAAGTTCGCCGGAAGCCTTAGCGAGTGCCCGTTTTGGGTAGCTTAGTATTTTCAAAGCCTCTTTCTCAGTATACGACACAGGTTCGTTCCATCTTAAATCAGATGTGATGATGAGACCAAGGTGCGTATATTGCGAGACAAAGGACAAGAATTGATTGCCTAGGTTGTATTGGATATTTAATGGATCCGTTTTGCGGGTTATGGTTATCGCCCCGTTTTTTCCCGCGGTAAAGGTAATCTGTCATTTTGTGCACCAAACTTCAATCTTAGATAAAGAGTTATTTAAAAGAACCTGCTCACTGGAAGCGTTGACTACATTAAAGCACACAGGCATCTGCGAAAAGCTTTAGATTTGCTGGGATATCACGGGTGGCATTATTGATATAAGCCGAAAAGGAAAGAGGCCCGAAGGAGTCCCTGAGGTATGCTGGATTTAAGCGGCGTGGACGGCGAGTTGATACCCCTGTCCGTAATATCGTGCCCGGTGAATATTGTTCGCAATTTCAAAGCCTGACATGAGATGCCATATTTTATTAGTACTTATTAACTAATTAGTCGATAACTATTACTTCCATGTAACTTGTAAAACTCGAGAATGTGCAGTAAATTGAGGCCTCTATAGGGTACATACACTAAATGTTCGAAAACGTGCACTTCATCCTTTTTACCATTACCCTGTTGATGTGCTATACTATCAATCTTTACCTCAATGAACCCTAAATATTGTTTAGCGGGGTCATAAAAGTGCCTTCCATAGGAATCCTCTTTTTTCACGCGTACCCTATTTTCAACTTTACGTGGCACCGTAGAGTACACCATCTCAACGATAGATGGAGCTACAAGGGCCTGACAGCTCTCACACCCCGAACAAAACTGGCCAGGGAACTTTTCTTTACCCCGCGATTCAAACACGCTCTATACCATCATAAACTAGACATATGCCACTACCTAAATCCCAGAAAGCAATTGGATATCTTCAAGCACGGCTCCACGGTAGCGATTCAAATGCGGTAAAACAGCCGATATTTCCGAGAGCGCCCATAGGCGCTGTGCATTATGTTTTAATAAGCTGGGGAACTCGCACTATTACAACCACGATACTATAACTCCGGCAAAAGAAAGATTCATACAGTTGCTACTTGAATCCGGGAAAGCAATGAGAAAATCAGAAAGGGAAAGGAGTTATTATCGTTTTGCTCTCCGGTCCCACAGAGTGACGCGGGAACCGCCCCCACCATGCGGGAAAGCGCGCCTCCTGCTCGTGGGCCGGAATCCTGGGGACAAAAACTTTACGGTAGTGCTGCTCCTGACGTCAGACTGGATCGCGTATCGCTTCGTAGATGCTTGTGCAAATCCGCTTTGCGGAGGAAGTGGGGCAATTAAATTCGACTCCGGGTGGGTGCGTTCACTGTGGCTTCTAAATAACATGATGGACGTGGAGAAAATGAAACCCTTAAGCGCTGACAGTGCACCCCTAGAATGACGACGCCTGTGTACTTTCGAGGAATTACATTGCATACTCACAGATTCCATGTCGTTGGAATAGCGCCCATGGCCAAGCTGCAAAAGCTTCACTCGTGTCTTGTCACCGCAAATCTTCACCTTCTGACCAACCGAAAACTTACAAGCCTGAAAGAGAGAAATGGAGCCATATTTATGACCACTATAAAAATGAATTCTCGTAATGATGACCCCCCATATATCGCATTACCGGTGATAGCAAACATACAAAATGACCGCATATCCACGGGGTGAGTCATGGAGAGTGGAGCGAAGCTGGGTCCGCACGCCACTGCCGCTTCGGCCTCCGTTCTTGTACGTCGGGATCTTGTCGGCACCGTCGCACAGCTTCACGGCACACTTCTGCCTCGCGCGCTCGCACATCGAGGTTCGGTGTTCGAGCGCGAGCCGCCGCCGCCGCCTTGCGGGCACGCCGCTCTGCATGCAGCCTTGTCCACCTGCCGACTTTCGGAACGCGCGCGCGCGCGCCAAGACGGCTTTTATTTTACTACGCCACGCCCCCTAGCGTACGGCGCCGCCGACGAACACGTGATCGCCAACGTATTCGCGTGACGTTATTTCTATTTGCTCGCGCGATCGCACATCGGGGTTCCGTCTTTGAGCGCGAGCCGCCACCGTTTTGCGCGTATCATACTTTTTATCCGCAAACCACGAATCATTCGCTGGCCACGTCTGTCCGTCGTCTGTCTGTCTGTCTATCTATCTGTCTGTTTGACACACGGACGCACGCACGGACGCACGCACAGGCGGACGAACGGGCGGACGGACGGGCGGACGCACGGGTGGACGCACGGGCGGACGCACGGGCGGACCGACGGATGCGCGAACGGATGGAGGCATGGACGGACGAACGGGTGGACGCACGGATGAACATATGGATGCACGGATGGACGAATGAATGCACGGACAGACGGGTGGACACATGGAGGAACGCAGGAACGGGCAGACGGATGGACGTATGGAGGAACGCAGGAACGGACAGATGGATGGACGCATGGAGGAATGCAGGGACGGACGGACGCACAGAAGGATGCACGGGTGGACGCACAGATGTACGCACGGATGGACGGACAGATGAACGGATGGAGGCACGGGTGGAAGGACAGATGAACGAATGGAGGCACGGATGGACGGACAGGTGAACGGATGGAGGCACGGACGCACGGAAGCAAGAACGAACGGGCGTCCGGAAGCAGGGATGAAATGATTAAGGAGCTTCGCCCCTAAAAAAACTATAGATTATCTCCCCGAAGGAAATCCTGATGAGATGGAAAGCAACAGCGGTGCACACGGCGTTGATCCAGTTGAAACGAGCGTCGAGGCGGATGCTCGAAGAACGGTTCGAAAGCTAAACTCGGCGTAGTGTTTACTCGAGTAAAGGTTTGTTTGAAACGCAGACACGGGAGGCGGAACGCGTGGAAGATGCTCGAGCTCGGCTTCCTTGGCTCGCGTCTCCTCGGTGTTACCCGCAAGTCTAGTGAAAGAGCCTTGCACCGGGATTATCATGGAGTCGTGCACTATGCTGTACGAAATCTGATGCTTTCATGCGCATCATAATTTTTGATGAAAAATTATTGCACGCATGCTAATGTTGAGAAAAGGACGAGCCGCCGTGCCCATGACGAAGCCCACCCGTCAACCTCTTTATTTCGAATGCCGGTCTAATCCTCTAATGATGATAGCGACTATCTTCGTCGTTCACTCAATATTTAACATCCCCCGCGCCCCCATAATGACGCATGACGACGAAGAACACTAAACACACGTGCAGGTTCTTAGTACACAATACTAGTCAGTAGTTAATCGAGTTCCAAGTCAGTCCATATGGGACAATCGAAGTTTTCTCCTGTGCCGGCTCTTCCAGCGGTGTTTCCGATGCTTGTTCCAAACTCGTGCTTCTGGACGCGTTGACCTTGATGAACCTGCTTTGTCGCTGAGCAAGTTTTCTTGGCGTGAAAATTCACAGGTAAGAGTCTTCCAGAAAGATCTCGTGTAGCTATACTTGAGCAACCTTTTCCTTTGCTTTCTGTACGTTGCTGCATTTACCTTGTAACCCTTCTGCTTCCGCCTTCTTCTAGTCTCTTTCTTATTACTTCCCAATGTGGCATATAATATATGGTGTGATCTCGATCCCGAGGAGTATCCTTAGGCACCACTTCCGCATGACCCAACTCCAGATATTGCCATATTACTGTGTCATATTGCTGCAACATTCCTTCCATCGTTGATAGCCTCCGTGTTAATCTTTGTAGACGCGATAGCGCGATTTCCCGGTTGTTCCCTAGAAGCGGTTTCTTATCTTCCTTCCAAGGCAACGCCACAGTGTATCTGTCGCTTTTCTTGCTAATGGTTTCATGTAATCGTGCAACGGACTCGTGGGAGAAAAGTTCCGTTGAATCTGAGATGCCCATTGCTTCTAGTTGCCAAAACGATTGCAAGGTCTGTGCGGTTGATTCGTCCCCACCAATTGCTTGCACTTTCAGAATGCAGACCATTAGGCTAGAGCAGTCAAGAAAGGCTTTTTGGTGACTGGGTCCTTGTAGCGTCCATCCAAACGCTGTATCGATTGCTACCAGTCCTGGAACTGGTAGCAGGGGTGGATTTGCCAGGGGTGGTCAGCACCGATCAACAAGCTGAGGCTATTTTCCGTTCCCGCATCAAACTTCTTTTCGTCCGCAATGACTTTGCCTTCAAGACGCAGGTTCCGAAGGAAATCGCTGTCAGCTTTCGAGGAAGCAATATCGCGACAGATAACTGGAACAACGATTGCGCGCCACGTGCAGGTGTAAAAACCGTGTTGGCTACGCAGAGGAACTTCTACCACTTGCCGTCTTTCCACAGTACTTGGTGATGAACAGCCAAACGTATTCAGCGCAATTTGAGTTTCTCCCAGCACCTGTAGGTGTAATATCTTGGCGAGATCTTCCGTGACGAAGGATCGCTGGCTCCCTCTGTCGAGAATCCCTCGAACATACCTTGTTTTGCTGTTTTTGATGACAAAGGCGCGAAATGTTTGTAGAAAAACTTCACTGTGATTTGTTGTGCCCCCGCTCAGTGAATCCTTGTCACACAGCATAACTGATTGTGACGACACCATTCCGATTGTGCTGCCGGAGGCGTCAACTGGACGAGGTGTCGTTGGTTGGTTCGATGTGCAGTGCGGGTCGCACATACTTGATGCGTGCCTCCCGTGGCAACTCGAGCAGGTGATTTGACGCGGCACGAACGTGCCTGATGTCCTCGCGACGTGCATCGATAGCAGCGGTTGTCTTTCGCAAGCATTTCTTTCTTCGAATCTTCGAATGAATAGCAAGGTTCGCGTCACAAGCGCGTGTGCCATGTTTCTTCGACTTGCAGAAAAAAAAGTCACCCCAGCTGCTTGATGTGTTGTGCAGCACGGAACCCATGCTGGTGCTGCCGCTTCGAGTCCTCTGTGCACGGTCATCCAGCAGTCGATCATTAAATAGCTTGCACTGCTCCCGACTTTCTAGCTCTATACGTGTATAGGTCAGCAGCTCATTTAACTCCGCATCAGATGTAGCAGCTGCCACGCTTGGCTCAAAGACATTGGCAGGAGACCCGTTTTCTATCAGTGCTTGACTGCGCTTTGCACGTGTGTAGGCCAAAATGATGTCGTACGGTAGGGCTTTCTGTAAAATGTCAATCAGCATAGCGGAAAAGCTAAGCATAGGAACATTTAGCGCAGTTAGACAACGGATATTCAGCTGCACAGCATCATAAAGTCGCCAAAGGCTGCGGAAGTCGCTTCCCGACTTGATGTGAGGTAGATTGCGAAGCGCTGATAGGTGGTGTTGCTCGATCCGTTTTCGGTCTCCGAAGCGTTCCTTCAATAACTCGATCGCATCTGCATAACAGGCTTCGGAAGTCGGAAAACCACATATCGCAGCTGCCGCTTCACCCTCAAGATAATGACGTAGATAGAACTTCGTCGTTGTTGACAAAGCGTTTTCCAGGTGGACAGCTTGCTCAAACTACTCCCGGAAAGCCGAACATTCGTGTATATCACCTCTAAATGTTGGCATGCCAAGGTTCGGCAGCCTTGGGCCAAGTGCGGTTGTCACGTCAGAAGGTGATGGGTTTGCATTCTGAGGAGCAGCCGCTGCTGTACTGTCTCCATGTCGCAAACCGTCTATCTTGCAGCTAATCTCAGCGAGCATGCTTATAGCTTTGTCGTTATACTCTGCTGCCACGACATACTCAGCCTCGAGCTCCTCGTCCACTAGATACTTCTCGAGCGCATCATTGATCTTCGACAGCTCGTTGACAAACGGTCATAAATACCTGTGAGCTTGGGCTTGTCCGCTGTAAGGCCACTTAGCAGTGACCTTGCTTCTTGCACGAGCTTGGTGATCTGGGCTCGTCGAGCGGAGCGCTTGGTCTTGAGGCGATTCATCGGATCCGGTGTTGAAGTCTAGTCTGGTCGAAGCCGATCAGGAACGATTCGTTGCAGTTCCCGCCGCCTGCAAAACGACGCGGTCGAGTAGAAGGTCCTCTCGAGTCGTGCGATGAAGGAGACGTGTCCGCACGAGGGGTTCCGGCACCACGATGTGAAGGAAAACTGTCGATTGGCGAAGAAACCAGACCGAACGCCGTTCCTTGTTTCCAACTTCTTCCTCTTCTTTTCTTGGAGTACTAGCCTGCACAAGTTTATTTATTTTCTTTTTCCAACATACTCCAGCCCCCCAGTAGCGTCGCTCAATTCCAGCCTGTACAACTTCTGTACTGGTTTTCTGAAAAAGCCGACACCGACCGTCTTGCCAGTCTCAGGGTTCATTTATGAATGGTGCCGGTGTTGAAATACTTTGCTGCACCCGATTACGTATGTCATTCGCTTGACTTCTTGTCTAGCGCAGATGATCCAATACCGCTGTCGTATTTGCATCATAGTGCTTGCCACACCACCATGCAAATCTCTGCAGTGAGCCTCAATCACTACCAGAGACGTGAAAGGATGTCTCTGTGGCAGTATGACCGGATGTTTTTCCTCATATGTGGCGTCCATTCTTTCGAATCGTCTGCCAAGCCGAAGTTGTCTGTTTTGGTCCAAGAAAGGGTGAAGATCGATCAGCATAGACTGTTTCGGGAGAGTGTGTCCAAGCTGCAGTTGTTCGACGTCGTTCGCGAATACTTCCAGCTGAACATATCGGACCCAAAACATTTTAGACTTGCTTAGCTCATGTGCCTAAATTGATTCGCTGAGTGAAGTTTGAAGTCCACGGCATCGATCCACAAAGCGAAAGACCCAGGCGGCGACGCGCAGGAGCTTCTGCAGGTCGCTATGCTTCCTTATATCGATCACCGGGTGTAAGTTCCTGGATGACGCTTGAAGAAATACATGTTGCGTCTCAATCTCTGCCTTTTCGTTTATCGCCATTCTTTGCTGAAATAAGATGGGTCCTCCGTATTGCCCTCAACCTTGACGTTTTAGGGGCGAAGCTCCTTATAGCGGCACCCGTTCGTCCCCCGTAGTATGTACCAAGTATAACATTTTGACCTCCAAGGTGGTGTCGGTGAGAGACTTCTTCTGTGCGTTGTTGAACAATAAAAAATTGTGCTCAATGTACATGTCAATGGCTGCTAATGGGGAATGAGAGACAGGAGCATTCGGCTTTTAGTTAACGCGCAGGCTGCGATCACCATTAGCAGCCATTGGCATGTACATTGAGCATATCTGACAAGAAAGGGTTGCTACGTTATACTCGCTGGGTGTAACCTCCTTAGCTTTAGAAAGGTTTAGCGAGCGTTGAGCCGCAGTGCCATGAATACAATGAACTTGTATATACCATGAATGAACTCGAGGTGGTTAAAAATGGGAAGTATATACAAAGCGCAAGCCGTAAGAAAGTAAAAGGCGAATTCTCCGCCTCTCATTTCCCATTAGCAGCCATTGGCATGTACATTGAGCACTATCTGACTGAAAAAGTTTGCTACGTCATACTCGCTGGGCGTAACCTCCTTGGTTTTCGAAAGGTTTAGCGAGCGTTCGGCCGCAGTGCCATGAATACAGTGAACTAGTATATACCATGAACTCGAGGTGGTTAAAGGTGGGAAGTGGACCCGAAGCGCAAGCCGTAAGAAAGTGTGCGTGTGCCACCTCTCGTTTAGTCCTTGGAATGTCCGCTGGATGACGGTGCTTCTATATGGGAAATATATAATGAAAAGATGCGAGATGGTGGTACTTGGAGTGTTGAATAGATGGACGAACGGACACATAGACAGATGCATGGATGGACGCATGAACGGACGCAGGGGCGGCTGCATGGACGAACGCAGGGACGGACGCACGAACAGACGCACGCACGGACGGGCTGATGGACGCATGGATGGTCACACTGACGGACGCATGAACGGACGGAAGCAAGAACGAATGGACGGACGAATTCTTCGCCCCACTCTCCATCATTCACTCCGTGGATATGCTGCCATTTTTTTTAGCTTCCTAAAAGAGGGGAACCTAAATGCAGTACAAGGGACTTGCATCTGTGACCTCGCGGTATTCTTTCTGTTTCCACTCGCCTTAAGAAGTACTCTTGTCTTGCTTCCACCAGGCGCTTCTAGGCATATTGGTGGTGACAATATTTGTTCTGGAGTTGTCTTCGGCGTGCATTCACCTTTAAGACCTGGTGGTGTTACTCCCACGCTCTATTCCTTGTTGCTTACGAGATAAACTGAGTTGAACGCTGAGTTGCGGCGTTACCATCGCGACAACTAACGAAACATGTCGCATGCGCACAGAGTGCAAGTATGTGCGGCAAACCGCTGCGCAATAACACGAACCAACCTCGCACTCGCCTTCCACTGATCGTAACAAAATGTTGCGCGTATACGGCATTATAGAAGCCGGCAAAAAATTGATTACAGGTGTTTAAGCGCATTTTGATCTTTACCATTCTTTGATTACACAATGTGACCAGAGCTTTCGGGAGTGCTAAAGAAAGCAGGTACCATAAACACTGGTTGTCGGTCTCCTTAAGCAAAATATGATAGAGGATTAGTTTAGCATTTAGATAGCAAACAACGTAAGATATAATGGCTTGCACAACTAAAAGCTAAGGTAAGCAGATCTGCATTCTAAAGCGAGCTCGTGAAGTCGATAATCTCACCGTCTTGCGGCCACTGGTTCTGAGTCCAAGCGAAGCTTCGAACGAGCCCAAGAAAGCACGAGTGAAGTGTTCGGCGATTTCGTCGGAAACATCCCTGCCACTTGCACGGGCACGCAGCCTTGCTCCTGTTGAAAGATTCAAGGCAGGCGGCAAGTGGTGAATCTAAATGCGCATGCACAGTAACGTACGTGACCCTTTCCGCTCACTGTTCACGCGCTATTTTTCAGATATAACGTTACCGTGTTCATTTAGAGCCTAGGAGGCTTTTCTGTTGCATCGTGAAAGGCACGGACCATGTGACATACTTTGTCCGGTAGATGTCGCTCGCTGGCGGGTGCGCTTTTCGGCGGGCGCTCACAAGTGAGTAGTGTTTTCCGTCGGCCGCTGCTGCGCGGGATGCTTTTTCAAGATAACGCAAGTTCCAAAAACAGGCATACAATCACATGTCAGGTCCCTACAGCCTTCGAACAATAGCGAGCCTGTGAAACCGACGATCTTTGAAATAAAACTTTAGTTTGGGCGAGTTGGACCATAGTTAAAACAGTAGTGCAACGGAGACGATTGATAAAACACAGAAACGATATCGTGTGCTTGGGTTTTTGCTTGTACAGTGTCAAGTTTTATGAAAGGGAACACGGTATCGCATGGCCTGCGCACTCCGGCGGCTGCTGGCAGTGCGTTCAAGAGGGAGCGAGAGCAACCACAGTAAAGCCCCTTGATCTTGGGAAAGTACTGCCATCCACTGTACTAGAGTGTACTAGAAGTGACTCCTCTAGTACACTGTAACTGTACTCACCACCGCGCGCTCGACCTCATCCCTCCCTCCTCACCCCCCTTCGCGTCCTCCCGGTCTCCGACACTTTTTCTGCACGATGATTGGTCTCCTTCGCGGTTGCCCTTGGAGACGCGTGGATCTTGCGCTTTGCTTGCGTTTTTCTTCTTCGCCCGCACCATTTTTCGCCAACGCTCTGTGTAACGAGCGTAGCACGCGCTTCGTTTTCCGTGCCTTGTGCGGGCGCTAAGCCGTGCTGTTGCGACTATGACTGCAACAACCGCGTTGAAAATGGCTACGTACTTTTTTTACGATACCCCAAGACAAACGCGATGGCTTGCTCAAGCAGCAGCGGCTGCACAACATCGGCCGAAAAAACTTCATTCCGACAAAGAACAGTGTACTTTGCGAGGTAAGGCGCCTTTCTTATTGCTCGTATCAAAGCATCGCCGAAGGCTGCATTTGAAATATTGTTTTAACCTGCTCAGCAACATACGTGCTTTTAGACGCGAAGCTCGTTACGCCGTGGGTCGTATGTCCCGTGTCGTCGTAGTAGCCAGTTGCATTGCATTGGATGTCAATAAAAACGGTGTCACAGCATATCCACAGAGTGAATGATCGTGAGTGGGACAAAGTGTCCATCAGTCCGTCCACGCTTCCGTACGTCCATGTGCACTTCTATCCGTCCATTCGTCTGTGCGTCCGTCCGTTCGCACGCTTCGCCCCACTCGTCATCATTCACCTCGTGGACATGTGATTTTTTTCTCGGGTATTCGTGCGTTGCTTCAAAGTGGAGTTCTCATCAGTATGCTGGATTCCTTTGGTAGAAACAAGCAGAAATTCGTATCGTTCAACGTTTTTACGCAAAATTTTGTCAAGAAAAGTTGCCTTAAATGTACCTTGCTGCGTTCAGCCAACCACTGCTAAGAACACCTACCGTAAACATGATTGATTCTTAGCACCCATATTTGCACGAACTAATGCCCTCAAATAAAGGTATTTTTCCTGAACAATAGATAAATGCAATTCTCTGCCTCATGATATTTTTTCGGCTGACAATTTCGCTGTGTCGCCGGAACGTTATCTACTTGGTGATTAGAAAGTTCAAACGTGTTATAAATTTCGTTGCTGTTTCACAGATATGTGACCTCTGCTAGCATATGAATACATGTTTGTTGAAAGAGAAAACCAAAATGATGGTTTTCAGTATGACTGAATAAATAAATAACATAAAAATATTGCAATCCTACTTCTTTGCCTCGCACGCACCTCAAAAATCGTAGAAAAAGCACAATGAAAGTCTGCTTTCGCTGCGAACAATTACGGGGAATGACACAGCTTCCCGATTGCGCTTTTTGTGACTGTTAGGTTCAGTTTACAAAAACGTTTGTTGAAGAAAACAAATGAATGGATATATAGAGATGACACGAATTGGCGCTCGTTTTTATGAGAGTATTTATTTTGTTATTTGATTTTTTTTGGGGGGGGGGGGAATTAACATAAAAACTTATGAAAGAGATGCAATCCATCGAAACAAATAAATGCAGAAGTGCAACGAAAGAAAGCTATAGCACGGCGATAGCGAGTTAGCCGTTTTCTAGGAGACCGTGGCCACAATTGTTTTGGTCATGCCTGCATTAGCATGTCTTCCATTCTCCAATAAAAAAACTGTATTATCTTTCATACCAGTGTCCCATGGGTACGTATGACTGAGATAAGTCAGTCCGGATAAGATTTTTCACTCGCTATGAACGCGCAGATTATGATGACAATCCTGGTGCAAAGTTTCGCCTCTCACAAGTAACCCGATCGCTAGTTTCTTTCACAAAAACGTGAAAACGCAGTTCTAATGAATTATTTTCTTATGTTTCTGCTATTGTCGTGGATGAGTCACTGTTAGCGACACTTTATCGTATTGGCATTGCTTAAAGCCCTCCAGTTTGGATGCCACTGCGCAAAACTACTTTCACGTCGAGAAGATAGACACATGGCTAAACAATTCACCATCCGCGAAGTCATTGCAATGTGTGACGCTGTAAGTACCTGTGTCGTATGTTGGCACCCAACCACGAAAAAATTTGAACGCAGACGGACATGCCACAAGCGGAACTACGTCAGATGCAAACGTACAGCATGCTATCATGCGGCAGAAACGCATCCACATCGTAAAACGCCTCATGAAAATTTTGTTTATTATTATGCCCCACCTATACTGCCTTTAAACGAATCTAACCCTTTATTAAACGGTTTCCTGTGTGTTCTTACTTTTGTTATCACTTTTTGGAAAATTTTCAGCATTACTGTGGCTCGCAAACTGTCTCAAATAACCCACCTTCATTGAATTCTGAGGCGCGACCGCGAATGCGTCAGCAAAAAATGGCGTCCCGCGCTTCGCGTACAACAAGCCGGAGAGGAGAATCGAGGAGGAAACGCGCGCGTGGAAAAAAAGTGTCGTTAATTTCCCAAGATCAAGGGAAATCAAGGGAGATCAAGGGAAAGGGATCAAGGGATCAAGGGAGATCACAGTGTTTTATGGCGTCATTCGCGGTGAGCAAAACAACCATTCGTTGCTGATACAGAACGTAAGATTGCAACCCCTCTCCCTTCAAAGCGATTACCGGCAGCCGGTAGTCGAGAGCCAGTAATCGCCTATAAGGGGGAGGGGGTCACAATCTTGCCATTGCTTCCTTATCACCAACGAACGGCTGTATTTTTCACCGCGAAATGACGACAAAAGAGACTGTTGCTCTCGCTTCCGCTTAAACGCGCTGCCAGCAGCCGCCGGAGCGCGCAGGCCACGTTTTCCCGTGTTCCCTTTCATAAAAAATTGACACTGTACATATCAGACTTCGTACCTGTTGCGCTGTTGTTTGGCTCAGAGTGATGAATTAAAAGCTCAGGAGACAGTCATAAAAATTACTTTTTTTTTCAACCGGAAAAGTGGCACCAAAATTACTACAAATGTAGGAAAAAAAATGAACTGAATGCAATGTGTTGGACTCTTGCATAAGCTTTATCGATGCCTTAGAAAACTGCACATAATGCTGTATAATGACAGTGTATGATGAAAGTTTTTTCAAAACCACCCCACCGCGCTGTTTTAGTCGCTAAGGTACTCGGCTACTGACCCGTAGTTCGCGGGATCGAATGCTGGCTGCGGCAGCTCCATTTTCGATGAAGGCGAAAATGCTGTGCGCCCATGTGCTCGGATTTGGGTGCACGTTAAAGAACCCCAGATGGACGAAGTTACCGGAGCCCTTCACTACGGCGTCTCTCAATGATACGGTGGTTTGGGGACGTTAAACCTCACCTATCAATCAAATCAATCTTTTCAAAACCAGTTATGAGGGCTCGATAAAATGATAATCTACTAACACCACCTCCTTCAGAGGCGACTTTAGTGCTTTTCCTTCTGCATACCTCGGTCGATGTTTTTTTTTTCTTCGCTATGGCAAAGAAGTGGAGCCGTGTTAGCGCGTAGAATTATGTTAGTTGTGAATTTCCGCCTATGCTCATTGCACTGCACTTTTTTAAATTTCTTTCCTTCCCTCTCAAAAACGCGGTAAGCACGGCAAGTTTTCATCTTGAAGCTCACTCTTGCTAAACCACACAATTAAATATTTTTTCAACTTTTGAAACAAGATCCTCAACTGCTTTAGAAGGGTCGAGCTCCCATGGTCAAACTGCCTTATTGATATAAAATTTTCATCATGCTCTGCTGCTATAGAGACAAAATACAAAGGCATGAGGCACACTCGGGGCATGAAAGTCTTTACGGAGACTCTCTGAGTCCAAGCCAACTGTGTAATGTACTAACCTGTTATAGCTCTGCTTTTCGATGCAGTTGTCATGACAAGACTGTTTGCTTTGTGTTTTTAACAGAGATTCGGTCCGTTTCGAATTGTCACCACCCAGTAGTTCATCGATCATTGCTATCAGACGAGAGCTTTTCCTTTTGCAACATCAGCTGCAGGCTTTAAGAGCAAAGTTATGGAGTCTCCAGTTAAGTTCCCCTTTCAAAAAAGCCTTACAACTTCACAACAACATGTACGTTTACGGCGATTAAATGCTATTCAGGCGAAGGAAGTGTGGTCATTGCAACCAAACGATTGAATACACGTTACCGAACATGTTTTCACGTCATGCTATAGATTAGCCGTTCATACGTATACTTTCAGCCATTTTAGAAAACTTCGCACTTGGCGAGTCCTGACGGAGGCCTTTAGACGATTTCTTGATATTATTATATAAATGACTCTTAAAAGATAGAAAGAAAGAAAAAGGTGAGCCCCGTAACTGTCTGCATCACAGTGCGACACCTCAACAGTAGCTCACGAGGGATGGGTGTAAGGAGGAATTGAAAAGGATAGGGAGGATTAGAAATAGAGAGAGGCGCAGGGACATAGAGACCACATATGGAAGTAAAGAGAAGATGGGAAAGATGGACATGGTCGCAGGAGTCCGAGGACGGGGCACCACTCAGCGAGAGCCCTTTTCGGCGTCAAGAGATGGCGTAGGGCGAGTCAGTCGGCCATAGCTACGCTGTCATCGGAGATCTCGGGGACACAACCGGTCGGCACGAAATCCAGTGAGAAAGTCGCTTTCTTGAGATTATTACATATACCAACCTTTCCAAATTCTTCACACGATCTTTTGTTGAATCAGTTGTGCTATAGTGCATGCTGGGGTGATCTTTGTAAGAAAAGATTCCTTTTAACACTTCCTCGCTAAATAGCTGGAAGGTTAAGTTCACGCGCATTTTTACAGATGCATAAAGATAGTGGTGTAGTCTGGTAATATGTGGCATCACTTGAAGTGTCAGTCAATAAGCCCTTCTTATACGCCTCTTTGATTACCTGTGCATTACGCGGAACAACGAACAACATAGAACAACGAACAGTGAGCACGGAACACCGAGACTGTTTCCGTTGACGACTTGTAACGGCATATACAACAAGGAACAAAACACGCCTCTCTCTTCCTCTCTTTTTTTTTTTTTTTGAGAGAATAGTCGCGGAATTGTGACCCGTTGCATCGCATCAAGTCGTATCATTGCCGTGTCAAAGCAAAATTGTGGCGCGAAAAATATAATACCCGTCGAGATGCGTTTTAGCAAACTGGAGGCTTCGTCTGCATTCCTTTGGCTGCTTCGGCCAGCACCCGCCCGAGAGCAGCAGTGCCCTCATCCGCCCGCTCGCCGAGCATCCAAACTGCTTTCACAGATTGATTTATTGATTTGTGGGGTTTAACGTCCCAAAACCAACGTATGATTATGAGAGACGCCGTAGTGGAGGGCTCCGGAAATTTCGACCACCTGGGGTTCTTTAACGTGCACCCAAATCTGAGCACACGGGCCTACAACATTTCCGCCTCCTTCGGAAATGCAGCCGCCACAGCCTGGATTTGAACCCGCGACCTGCGGGTCAGTAGCCGAGTACCTTAGCCACTAGACCACCGCGGCGGGGCAACTGCTTTCACAGGGACCACTCCCGACACTAGGAAAACCTTTACAGCCTGTAGTAGGTGAAACATGCATGTGGGTTCGGAAGCCCGCTTTGATGCGATTTCGGTGTAGTTGTTAAAAGATCTACAATGTTCGCAGCAAACGACAATTCCAAATGGCTTCGTCTGCCTTCATTTAGCTTCTATGACCGAATATTACGGATAAGTCAGCGCAGTTTTTGAGACAGCTTCCCGTTTTGAACGTCTCTGGACTTAACTAGAAGATCAATGTAGAAGATCAATGGGGCAACAAATACTTTGGCGTTTGGTGCGTCGTTCATATTTATTTACCTTTATTATTGCTACAAAAACTTAGCATTGCTTGGAGCGGTGACACAACCAAGCATTGTCGTTTTCTTTTACCTTTCACTGTGCTTCAACTTATTCAACCTCCGCTAAATGGCGCCACTGTTCATGCAGAGGTACGCAAAGCACGTAAACGCTATCCCGCTAAACTAAAGCGCTGTTCACAACGAACGCTTGCAGCACGGTAACACTATTCCTTTAACCACGCCCTCCGTGACCCCCGCTGTCACGCCAACGGTAAACCGTAATTGTCAATTGACAACATGTTCGGGCGATTGAAAGAAAGGCAACGGATGCCTCCCCGTGGAGCGCGCTACGAACCGCCTCACGACCTTTTTGGCCGACGAAGTATGACCCCAATATACGGGCTGTTTCAAACGTGTGGGTAAAATGTGAGCGCTGTAAAGTGTGCTGACAGTTTCTCCGTATGTGGGCTTTGCATCCTGCAACAAGATACCCCATGGCCCGGTCGTACACATTGCTTCAGTGGTTAGCTTGTGAATACGAGCAGCTTAAGTTCGCGACATTTAGGAAGAAGGAAACGACTCAGTTGTTACTCAGACGAAAACCTGGCCATTCAATAAAAATGCATTCCTCGTACTCTCTCTTTGTCTCTCTTTGTGGGGTCTACGAATACATGTGTCTCAGACACACCGTCAGAAAGTCGATAAGACCTATCAATATTTCCAGGAACCAAAGTTGTGTCACAGTCATCCACCCCCACCCCCACAAAAAAGAATGATGGGAAAAGGGGTTTATTGACGTGTGCTGTGACGGCGGCTCCACGAATAAAACGCAATCGGAACAGAACAGCCTTTAAAGCAGATGCCGGTGACGATCAGCACGAGGTGAGAGAACAGCCCAGTACCAAGGCGTTGGCGATGCGGCTTGCCAAAGGTGCATCTTCTTCTTCACAGATAGATGAGTGCCTTACAAAAATAACTTAGGTGACCGAAATGCTAATTCGAGTACCTAGGGCGGCAGTATAGAGCCTCTAGTACTTACTGCACAAAAGAAGGCACGAAACGGGTACCACTAAGCGAAAGAGTGAACTGCTAAACGTAGATTTCCTTGTTTCACTTACGTGAGGTGATGTGTTAGTTTGTGCAGTTTCGATGCGTACTTGCCATTGCTCGATTAACTTGCACTATTTTACCCTTTACAGTTGCGTCAAGGCTGGGACTTGACAGCTGCGCTTCCCTCTGCATGACATCCGCAATGAACTCCTATAGCGCCATCACGCTGTTGAAATCAGCACGTGGTTGAGATAAGGTTCACCAGGTGCCGCAATAATAGCAGCTGCTTCCAACAAAACCGTCCACTCTTACAATGACCTTACTCAAATAACCTTCCTTAGTTATCCCGACTGTCTTGTTTCGTGTTTCGTATCTTAAGCAAAATTATGCATTTATGTCTTACAATTAACCTAAAACATCTTATTCTGGGTTTTCAGACACAGCCGAGCATCTCAACATACGGTTCACAAGAAGCGGGCCAAAAGTCGCCAAGCAAGGAACGTAATGTCGCTAGAAGCTAGTGGTATATAGAAAACAACAAAGCCCTCAGATAAAAATAAAGTATACTCTGTGGGCTCTGCTCTCTTGCTTTCTCTGTTTGATCGTGCCCTTGGATACACTGGGCTTTTAAAATTGCAAAAAGTGAGGAAGAAGTTTGGTTAACTCAACTGATTTCGCTGCCTGCACTGTTTCCCAGTGAAGTCAAACATAGGGGGTTGAACGTCCAGGACTCATTGTTGACTATCACCTCCACGTCTCGGCTCGTATATACACGATCCACGACACCAACTTTCCCGATGCACTGCAAAACGTAAATAAAATGAACAAACACACTGCCCTTCTTTAAACACTTAGTACTATGGGATTCCTCGAACCATCTGTCCCCAATGGAAGCTGATGGGAGACAGCACGGGCGCACTGAAACATATAATAGTACTGAGGGGGAATCAGCGCAAAAACGGGACGAATAAAGAATGACACAAGCGCTGTGTTGTGTGGTCATTTTTCTTTGTCCAGTTTCTGCGCTGTTTCCTCCTCAATATCATGTACCAACTGGCCCTTCACAACGTCTGTCTATCCACTTCGCGAAGATGATCCACGAGCAAAGCTATATAGGATCATGTTCATGACGCCCCCTTGGGATGCCGAGTGCCATTAATGATGCCCTTCATGATGCTTCCTTGCAACGCTTCTTGCAGTGGTCCTTGCGGACCCTCGGTGGTGTCGACAACCCTTGATTGCCGTATTCATTTTTTCTCCATGACCCGAACAGCACTTCCACGCCCATGCCACGGCGGGGCGGGCACCACGCACACGAGCGCTGATCGCAAGAGTCAAACAGTCGATTGTTATTGCGAGAGCAATTATATGAACAGTCTCGGCTGGTTTTTGCCCTCGCCGCCATATATATGTTGTCGCGGGTAAATATACGGGGGAAAATGCGCTAGCCTTCTCTAACTGCGGTGCGAACGTCATCTGCAAGCGCTCTTATAGACGCTTTTCTGCAGCTAGTTTGTCTATGCAAAACTAGATGGTGCCACGGCCTTCTCGGCAGCGCGGCCGCGATGTGGCGTGCTCCAAACGTTGCCTTGCAGCCTACGGCGAGAAATGGTTGTGGTAGTGGCTCTTGAAGAAGGAGAAGGACACCTAATGTCTGCCAGTGCGTAAGAATAAAAAAAGAAAATGAAAAAAAGGGCAGCGAGGACTATGTTCTACGCCTGCTTTGCTGGCCTTCTACCCGGGAGCAGCGGGGATGAATCGGCCGGCCATCGGCGACGGTGCAGAAGCGAAAAGGAGACCATTATATCACGTGCTTGAAACTGTGGAAAACCGTCTATATCGTGAGCGAAGAAAGGGAGGGGGGGGCGCTTATAGTTGACGCGCTATCACGGCAACGATAAGCGCGTGGCTCTTGCCCCCAAAGCAGGCAGGAGCTTCTACGGGCTGCCCTATCAACACGAAAAAACGGTGCCAAAAATGTAACTGAAGCGGCCGTTCACATATAGATCCGCTCTACACATAACCAACTGCCACCAGCGGCGACACACGACATATAGCCTGTTACAGCATGCGTTGCCCACGGGAGGCGCTTCTCATCAACGCCGTCACTACGCACGAGCCTTGTTTGTCATCCACTGTGGCCACGCCGCAGGAAACTTGGTTACTTAGCAAGCGCATGTTTACTACAATTATTATTCCTCCTCAATATGCTAGCCTTGCTTCGTAAAACATTCGAATGTGTTGCTATCGCATTCATTGTGTCACGCTTTTGGCGAAACTGTACTTTTCTTTTTACCGTTTCAAAAAGTAGGGGGCATTGGAAGACAAAGCTCCTTTGAGCTTGACTAAGCTTCCCAGCCGATTACAGTTGATTCAGCAAGTGACCGGATAGAAAAACTCTCGTACATGAGCACAAAGAGAGAATACATTATTCTCACACATGATCACCGAAAGAACACAGCATGCACACGCGTTTCGGCGGAATAAAAAGAAAGCCGAAAGAAGGAAACACTACATCAAAGATAAAGCTACTTACTCACATTTTAGTTACCATGCAGCTCAGAAAGAAAGCAATATGCGCTCTCCTGCAACAATAAATATCAAAACCTATTTGCAATAAACGGTTTGACACAGAGGGCAAAATAATCCTGAGCATCTGTACCCCGTTGTTTGCATAGAGCCTGTTCCACAGTCGTCCGTGACCGCCCATCATGTCTGCTTTTACGCCGTTCTCCGTGCGTGGAACATGTGCTGTTCACTACGTGCCGTTGGATGCTGCATCGCGTCGCAAATGATGGGTACGTGGGACTTGTCCGCAGCATATAGTACACACTCACGCGTGAACACGTTACAAGCTGCGTAGGCGTTATAGCGCTACATGACAGACAGTTGTAGAACTTGTGATTATTGTACCAGTAAAGAGGCATCGCATCGATACCAATCTTATGACTGCAGCTACTATAGCATCATTCTTCCCTGTGGCACGTGATTCGTGAGAGGCTTACAAGGCCTGCATTCAACTAGTGATAAACAGCTGAATCATTTGAAGTACAAACAAGTTTACAGCGCAGTGACCATGGTCTCCACAGATTGCTTGCGTCCGAAAGGAAGTCATGTTCGCTACGAACTCAAAAAAATGGAAATTATCCGATCACGTTCCTCCTCACAAAGGTCTGCAATTTATCGTCGGCTTTCTGCAGGGGTAAACTTTGGTATCAAGCACCTCTTGGGACGCAACATCAGGGATCCTTATTGACAGAAACCTGCATGACCATAACCCTGGATGCACTTAACACAGTGAGTGCGGCTGAAACTGGGCAGAGATATGTGGCACACTTGGCGTCCCGTTTTAACACTGCCATTCCTACACGCCTGGCTACGCCCGCTTAGGCGTAAATAATTCCCTTTAACTGCCGTTGAAGAAAGCTCAACAATGTTGACGTTCGAGGAACGAAATGATCATCTACAGTGGAGAATGACGACACATCTCACCCGTGCCATCTTGTCGACATATCCACCGTGACCATGCTGGAGGATCTTCAGTTGTCTCAGGTTGTCGATGACCTTCACCAGGTCTCCAGGAGAAAACGATGCCTGAAAGCCGTTGTCAGCTTATACACAAAATACGCCACCAATCGACCGTCACATCTGAAAGTTAAAAATCACCCCCAAGCACTCCGTACGAATGGTTAACCAGCAAAATCTGAAACGTGCGGCTCCAGTGTTTAGCAGTGGCTTCAACCCGACGTGGCACTGAAGCGTTTCACAATTACTCGTTACACGTTCGCGCTTCTTAATGTGGTTAGACACACGCTTGGCTTGAATTTACCAGTGTTTATTTCACATGCCGCACATTGTGCCTCGCATGAGCATGGTCATGAAGGAATGTAATGAGCAGTTAAAGCGTTTTACAATGCGTTAATCACAATGGTTCTTCTCGAACCAAAGGCGGTCACAGGCGTCGCTGCCGAAGTCACTGTGCCGCTTGAGAAACTACCGCCGAAAGCAGCGTTCGCCTCGGTGAATGCTCTCCCACAATCGTCACATTGACGCCGCGACGCCGCGTTGTTGAAAGCATCTGATATCGCGAGTGTTGTGTCGGCTTGCGCTCCATTGATAAGAGCACTCTGCGAAGTGCGCATGCGCCACTAGGTGTTAAAAAGCAGAGATAGCGCTCCTCTTCTTGCCCGAGCCACGAACCCACAAGCATGGGTCAATAAACGTCGTTCACACGGAACTTGTCTGGTGCTTTCGGCACGTCTGTTGCAAAACGTAACAGCGAGCCAACTCGGCGGAGAGAGAGAGAGAAACAACTTTATTTATCCCATCTTAAGGGAAAAGGGCTGAGAGAAGGTGAGGGAACCTACTCGCAGTAGGCCTCTTCTACCACCTCAGCCCACCTCAGGGTAGCCTCCTGAAGGTCGGGGTTGTAGCTGCGCATGACAGCCTCCCACAGCTCCTGACTACTTATTTGTTTACGAAGGCTTGGGGTAGGAGAGTGATTTCGACGTTGCCACATAATGTGGTTAAGGTCCGCTTTCCTTACCGTACAAAACTTGCGGTCGGAATTGGGGTAAAGTCCGGGATAAGTTTTGTGGCGTAAGGTAGGGGAGAGAAAAGTTTGGGTTTGTAGTTCACGCCAGAGGACCTCACGCCTGCGGGAGAACTGACGTTGTAAAGGCGGTAAGGCTATATAGGCGACCGAGGTGGCAGTGCCCACAAATGTCGTCGCATGTAAGTAATCTTTCTTAAGGTATACATAGGTAATTTGCTGGTTTCTGAAACGTTCCCTGGGAGAGCTTTTTCGGATAGTGAAAGCTCGAGCACTTGCGTGGGCTGCCTCGTTATTAATTAAGCCTGCGTCAGCAGGTGTCCAGATTAACGCAACAAGTTCGGATGGCGGATTACAGGAGAGAATGGCTAGGGCTGTCCTGCGAGCCCTACCCGCCCCGAAGTTGTATACGGCAGTTTTCAAATCACTCACTATATGACAGAAGGATGAGCAATCGCAGCAGCAAGTGCAACCGCTGCCTCCTCCACCTCTTCCGAAGACGAGACTCGAATGGATGCTGCCGTTGCAACACTGCCGTCAGAATTAATAACTGTTAACGCAAATCTCTGCCCACAAGGATAATCTGCGGTATCAACATAGACCACATCATTGCAGACCAAGAACTTTTTCTGAAGAGATTTAGCTCGTTCTTTTCTTCTATGCTCATGATGAACAAGGTGCATAATTTTAGGGATTGGGGGGATACGAAAGTTTTCATGTAGCTGGTGAGAACATTAAATTTCTCCTTAGTCATCGGTGCTGGAGTAAGATTTAGGGAGTTTCAAATACGCCTACCAGTGTGGGTGTTCAATAAGCATTGGCATTTAGCTGTCAGGTAGGGTTATGCGAGATTGCTAAAGGTATTGAACGAATCTGTAGCCAAAAGTTTTTCTATAGAAGCTGTACTTGGCACTCCAAGAGCAAACTTGTAAAGCTTGCGTATCAGTGAATTAGAGCCTTATCTTCCTCAGGCCTTGAGGTGAGGATATGGGAGGGAGAAGGTGATTTAACTGATGGCAAATGCTTGTACGAGTCTTAATAAATCTGCCACACGAAGGCATCCGTGCTTATTGGACACTCTTCCTATAATTATGGTTGTGTGGTTTATGCTGGTGGCAACCGTTTGGAGCATGTAAGTATTGAGTTAGACTGAATGTGCATGCCTAGTACCCGTATTTTGTATACGACAGGAACTTGCTTCCCATTCAGGTGTATATGAATGCTGGGTTTGTCGCACTTTTTAGCAGAGATCAGTAAAAGCTCAGATTTAGCTGGCGAGCACTCGAGGTTCATAAGCCTAGCTGTCGTAGTAACTGCGTCTGCAGCCTCTTGTAAGGTATCTTGAATGTATCCATCAGATCCATCCTTCATCCATATGGTAATGTTATCGAAGATCAATATATTGGAGATCTGGTATTTTAAGTAGCGTCTCAGAAATATAACTTTTAGCTAGGTTAAAAAGTAATGGCGAGAGGACTGATTCCTGAGGTGTGCCAAAGCTACCTAGGGTGATTGGGGGAAAATTTGGGTCATTGAGACTAATGATAGCCATGCGGTTGCTGAAGATTTCGCAGATATAGTCATACATTTTCTTCTTAAAGTTAAGGTTATCCAATTCGCATAAAATGGAGGCATGAGCTATGTTGTTAAACGGACCGTGCAGGTCCGTTTAACAACATAGCCTTAGACTGGCTTGAGTGTCTTTACTGCCACTGGGAGTAAGAATGTCATGCTTGAGCCTCAGCATGGCATTATGTCAAGAGAGCGATTGACGAACGCCAAATATCTCTGGTGGGAAAAACCGATTATCGTCTGCGTACTTGTTTAAGCGATTAAGAAGGACATGTTCGAGAGTTTTTCCTAAACATGGCGTCAAAGAAATAGGTCTAAGGTTAGCTATGTCTGAGGGCTTATTAGCTTTACGAGTTAGGCGGAGAGCAAGTATTGAAACAGTGATTGTAGTAGTCTGTGAGGACAGTGATTGATTGATCGTAGAGATTTCGAAGTATTGTATTAGTTACCTTATCGATAACCGGGGCAGATGTAGTTTTAAGAAAAAAATAAAGCATGTCTAACTTCCGTTTCTCTTACTGGGGCGTCAAGAAGTTCATTGACCTCGCCAGCATAATCTGAATGCGCGTGAGCTGAAATGAGGAGAAAGTGCAATCGCGCAAGCTCCTGAAAAAGATGCGGGATATTAACCTCGTGTTTGTGCAATAACCGAGTTATGTAATGATTTTGATGCGCACGCAATGTCGATGGGTCGAGCAAATGTCTCAGAAATGGCCAAGTCTTCTTACTATCGAGATTACCGAGCATGCTCTGGCACATTTGATCCCATTGTTGACTTGACTAGCTGGGAAGCAGGTGCATGTATGTCGTGATCGAGCCACGGATGCGAAACCTACGGTTATGGCAGTGTTTTTTCCATCGTTTTAATAGCGATTCCTTTGCTTCCCACATATGCAGTATAGCTTCGCATCAAATGTGTGAAAGACATAGTTCTAGTATGTTTGTCAACTTCGGCTTGGAGTTGGCGCATCCATTCTTGTAAATCTTCTATGAAAGTGGGAGAATTATTCACACGAGTTTGCCGAAATTTGTCCCAACCCGTTAGTTTGGGAGGTTTGATGTTAATCGGTTTATGAGATAAACTAAGAAAGGTCTGAATGACCTAGTGGTCGCTACCAAAATTGATTTGAATGTTTTTTTTCATTTAGCTGAGCGTCACAAAACGAGCGCTCAAAAGAGCGCGCCGCCAAATTCTCGCGATAAAGCGTGGGAGAGACGCCGCGAGGTCAACAATAAAAAAAAGAAAACAAGCATCCAAACACTCCCCGGGCGCGCGACCAGTCCCCTCGGAAGCGTACGTTCACCGACGAACTTCCTCTCATCGGCGCCCGAGCAAGCCCTCGAATGTTCTAGATGGAAAGGGGCGGGGTGATGCCGGGTTGCGTCATCCGACGCGGACGGCCTTCGAACCGCCTCGCCCTCTCCCCAGCCTTCGCTGCGTATCGCGCCGACGAAACGATGAGAACTTTCTGGAATCTCGCGCAGAAGGTATTTAATCGAGCAGCCGAGATGAGAGATCAGGAGAAGACGGAAGTTAGCGCCAGAGCGCGTAGGGATTCCGCCGTGTAGTCGGTGAAGGTTATTTCCGTAGAGACAAAGCAGGAGAGGAAGATGATTTCCACCTGAGGGTTGACGACTCGAGCTACAGGCAAGAGTGTGTGTTTACCACTATCGAGCGAAGACGCGTAGCAACAGCTGCGTGTGTGAAGCCGACGTGTTTCCGGTGAAGAAGTTTGAAGCTTGGAGAGCAGCCAAGTGAAGACGTGAGGTTTTCTGGAAGAGAAACTTCGGAGGCAGCAGAGCGAGGTTTCCTGGAAGAGAAGCTTCGGGGGCATCGGAAACACGTGAGGTTTCCTGGAAGAGAAACTTCGGGAGCAGCGGAACGACAACAACGCTGGACTTTAAGGGAGTGATTCTCGGAAGAGTATCATCCAGACTTTTGTTCCAAGAACTTTGGACTGAATAGGTTTTCTATCTCTTTATTCTTTAAGTGTCTTGGTTGTTCAATGCATGCGACTGCATTGTAGTGCGTATTGTTGCCTGTGCCCATTGTTTCGAGTGTGGCTGATTGTACTGTATAGTACGTTGTTTGATTGGTGACATATTGTATTCAACGATTCTTGAGTGTGCATACTTGTGTATTGTTTTTGATCTGCCAATATTGAGAATATAATATTGTTTTGTTTATCATTTCTCGCCTCTGACTTGTTATTTGGACCACAGTCGGCGTCCGCTGGCGCGCCAAATAGGACCACTTCTAAATTGTCCACGGTTTCGTGGTGAGGTTCGGGGAGCCGATACTTCGGCCCTTGGAATTAGCCCGGCGATCGCCTCCCAAATTAACGGGACCTGTGACACTGAGTTAACCCGAGAGGTCATGGTGAGATCTGGTGATGTGTCTTTAGAGAAGCTCTTCCCTAAGCGGATAAGCAATTCGAAGTCATTGTGCAGGGTGAGTTGATGATCCTGTATATGGGCCCATAAGGCTCTAAAGGCGTGGATGTTGTGTGACCCTGTAACTGATTTGGAGAATTGAAGTCGCCAACAATGAGGAGTGGGCTTCTCCGGGCTTCTTGTTTAGCCCGAGCAAAAATGGTGGTAAATCGGTGGTGTCTTGAGCTGGGACTGCTGTAAATATTAAGAATTTAAAGAGGATCTGACCTCGTCTTTTCAGGAAGTATTTCTAGGAAGTCATGATCAATGTCGATACCGTCAAAATATGAGCAAGTAACGGTTAAGTGCTTTTGGGCTAAAATGGCGGTATTAGGGCGTTCGCATCTTGTGCTCTGGAATGTGGCGCATACCCACTTCAGGCATAATTCCTCATGGACCTCAGACACTGCATGAAAAATTAGCACAAAATTCCTTGCAAGTGTTTAGCGAATACCACGATTCTCAGAACAAAGACGAAAAAAGCGCAGCGAATGCCGGCCTACTACCCAAAAATGTTTATTATTAATGCTGTAGTGGGTATCAAGCAAGTGAGCTTGCAGCAGTTACCCAACGAGTGTTCGGAAAGGGCTCTGAAAGGACACTCTTCTGGATTTCGCTGCGACTTTGCTCCGCCTTCTGCGCAGGCCTGGCGTTGTTATTATTTTATTTGCATCTATTCAATATTTTCACTCCCGAATATATGCTTTTTCGCTCACAAGCAACGAAACCGACCCCACCGCCAGAATTTCTTTAATGCTGTCGCGTAAATATAATGTCTAACTAAAAAAACGAGTCCCTAAATGCACACTTCCTTCCCTTACTATAATGGTAATCATGCACTATGGACAATCACGATTCACTTGCTACTCATTCACAAAACATTTGGTTCATTATAATGGCAGCTGTATACGTACGTGAACGTACGTACGTTGTTTTTTTTCGAACGAATTCATGCAATCTCTGTCCTTCACTTTCATTTGAATAAAATTTATGACTATTGAGTGTCATTGCTTCATATTGAAAAACAGTTTTCCTCGAATATTCTTGTTCCTAAAGAAGTTGATATTCAAGTATTTCAAAGAACACAGAAGGCACAAATAGTTTCCAATCCTTGCGAATCAACTCTATGCTTTACTTAAAAAAAACATTTTTGAAAGAGAATGAAAATGTCCCCACCTCAATCATTTCGTTCATCGTAATTAGCTGCTACTCGTAAACATTTGTGCATTTGTAAAACTAAGCATGCACACGCACTCGAGATGTTCAGGCGGTGAGATATTAGGATATAGTCTGATATGAATAATCGCGGGAAAAATGACGCCCGGATGTTGAATCAATACAATCTCGTTAAAATTAAAAGAAACAATTACGCCTAAATAAAAAGGCCATAATGACGAACGTAAATGCCTAGGGACACAATTTGATACGTTGAAGTAATGCTGTTCTCAAGCACACGCTTGCTTAATTCAAAATTCGCAAATAAGAAAAAGCTGCTTGAATTTATTTAGTACGCTATGAAAAATGCCAGAAATGCGGCCAAACATAAGGAAGTTACAAAATAATGCAGAGTATTAGTTTTTTTACTGGTACAATTTTTATTGCAGTACTGTAGGTTATAAAAGGATTGAAACATCTAGGAGAAATAAACTTAATTTTATTCTTGCCCGAATTAAGACAAATTTGTATTCTCGTTGAATCATTACAAATTGATCCACACAGCGTGCTCCATTCATGCGCTCAGAAACTGGCGCCCACACAAAATAAAGATACACTGACGCACAGTCAGTAACCACCAGCACGACGAACCGTCTCATCAAAACGTCCCCTTATCAATGTTGCAGGTCATCATGCAATTCCTTGAAGCCAATTACTGGAGAAGCTCTTACACTGTTAAACTCGGCAACCAAGCATAACGAACAGTTAAGGCCTGGAGTGTATCCATATTCACTAAGTAGGCCGGGCGTTGCCAGTTCAGGCATCGTTAGTACTGTGTAATATGATCAGTGTCACTTTGTTCGTTTCCAAAATGCGCACTGCATTTTTTCAGATACCTACCATTAATTTTTTTATTCGGTATTTACCTGTGGCCTTGCGACATATCCGGTGATGGAAACTCGCTCAGTCGTTTGCGAGCCAGCGCCATCGTTTCGCTCTCCGGCACTCGGACGTTGTGGAGGAGCTGTCGACAGACAAGTTATATCAGTGTCGGCCCTCAGCTGTGTCAATACGCCTCTTTGCGTAACTCCCCCACCCCTTTCCCCTGTGCAGGATAGCGTAACAGCCCTCTCAAGCTGCATGGCTAACATCCCCGTCTTTCCTTCCTGTACCTCCCTTCCTTGCTCCGACTATAGCCGTACGCGCTGGAAACAATACGCTCAAGCTCACTGGCATAGTCTTACGCAGGGTGGCGTGGGAGAGGAGGCGGGGGTGGGCGGGAAGCTCCTAGTTGCCTAAGAGGGGTGGGGAGGATTGACATAATAGGGAGGGAGGCACTGCGAGCAGCATTCACTCCTCCATTCTCCCACGAAAGGAAATGCAGCGCACACCTATATATATATATATATATATATATATATATATATATATATATATATATATATATGTATATATATATAATATGAAGTCTTGGTAGTCTTGGCTGCGACAGCGTTTATTTGAGGAAAGACCTCGCAAAACGAATGGGCAGAGCCAGCACACAGACGATGACGATGATGATGACCAGAGTGGCAATGAGGGCAAAGAGACAAGCGGATGATGATGATTGTGATTATGCAGGGGTGAGGACGATGTAAGTTACAAATGCCCACACTAATGCCCCCCACTTGGAAGCGGACACCCTGGCCGCCGTAAGTCAAAGTGACGGGGAACGTCGCGTGAAAGCTTTCATGCGACAAACGTGGACAATCTCTGTGCTGCGGTAGCGGCGGTCTGTTGGGGCGACGAGTGGTGTCACACGATAATTAACCGGCGAAGTCTGTTCTAAAACAATGTATGGCCCGATGAAGCGTGGTTAGAATTTGTCACAGAGACCCGGAGTGCGAATAGGTGTCAAAAGCAGCACCTCGTCACCAGGTTGGAAAGACACAACGCGGTGGGATTCGTCATAGATGATCTTCCGCTCGTGCTGTCTCGCTTCAGTATTGATGCGAGCCTGATGGCGAGACTGGGCCAGGCGGGAAATGTATTCTTCGCTAGAATACTGACATGAATTCCCATGGCTGCTAAAGAAGGAGACGTCGAGAAAGGTAGTCGGGGTGCGTCCGTACACGAGGTAAAACGGTGAGTAGCAAGTTGTTCGCTCAACAGCGCTGTTGTAAGCGAATGTCAGGAATGGTAAAAGAGTATCCCAGTTTTTGTGGTCGGGTTGGACGTAAACGGCTATCATGTCTGCAAGGGTTCGGTGAAATCTTTCTGTGGGACCATTTGTCTGAGGGTGGTAGCTTGAAGCTGTCTTGTGAGTAGTTCCAGAAGCGCGCAGTACTTCATTTACAACTTGTGACAGGAACACTTTGCCGCGGTCACTAAGCAGTACACGAGGAGCCCCATGACGCAGTATTATTGCGTGAAGAATAAAGTCTGCAACTTCCACAGCTGAGCCTGTAATAACAGAGGAAGTCTCAGCGTAGCGTGTCAGGTGGTCCACGGCAGCCACTATCCATCGTTTGCCAGCAGATGTGACGGGGAGAGGCCCGTAAAGGTCAACACCTACAACCTCGAACGGCATCGAAGGGCACGGAAGTGGCTGTAGAGGTCCAGCAGGTGCCGACGTGGGGAGTTTACGACGCTGGCATGGGTAGCCGGAACCGACGTACCGAGCTACACTAGAAGAAAGGCCAGGCCAGTAATAACGACATCGAATGCGGTCAAGAGTTTTTTTAAAACCAAGATGACCAGCAGTCAAGTCGTCGTGGAAGGCTTCGAGCACCTGAAGTCGAAGAGAGCGTGGCAGTACAGGAACCCAGCGCTGACCGTCAGGGTGGTAGACGTGGCGGTAGAGAACCCCATTGTCCAGCTTAAAGTGCAGGAGTTGATGACGGAGTCGTGCGTTTGGTGGATGAGAAACTCCCGAAAGGTGGTCCATGATGCGTCTGCAGTATGAATTAGACCACTGGCGAGAGATAAATGTTGGCTCGTCGTCCGAAAAGGGTTGCGTTATTTATGCGAGCGTATGAACTTTGGTAGATGTGGCGGTTGAGTTCTCACCAACGCTCATATGGGTAGTTGGAAGCGGGCAACGAGATAAAGCATCGGCGTCTTGATGTTTTCTGCCTGACTTGTAAGTTATGTCAAAGTGGTACTCCTGCAAGCGTAGTATCCACCGACCCAAGCGTCCGGACAAGTTCTTCAGTGTAGAAAGCCAGCATAAGGCATGGTGGTCCGTAACGATTGTGAAGTGACGGCCGTGGAGTTAGGGACGGAACTTCTGAACCGACCAAACCACAGCCAAACACTCTTGCTCAGTTATAGTGTAGTTCTTTTCAGCAGCGGTGAGTACGCGACTGGCATATGCAACAACATTCTCTAGGGAAGACTTGTCGCGTTGTAGAAGAACGGCTCCTATACCAAGGCCGCTAGCGTCGGTATGGAGGATAGTTGGTGCGGCTTCGTCAAAGTGGCAGAGCAGAGGTTCAGACGTGAGTGCCCGCTTCAACAGGTCGAATGCTGTTTGGCATTCTTGAGACCACAGAAAGGAGACGTTGGAGGCAAGCAGTTGGTGTAATGGAGCAGCAATAGAATCGAAGTTCTGGATAAACCGGCGAAAATAAGAGGCAAGGCCAAGGAAACTGCGAAGCTCTTTTGGTTTTTCGGGGCGCGGAAAGTGAAGGACTGCAGAAATCTTGTCAGGGTCGGGCCGGATGCCATCTTTGCTAACGACGTGTCCTAAGTCCTTAATATATTTGCTAGCGAAAGAGCATTTCTTCGTGTTTATTTGAAGCCCGGCGCCGGCAAGGCACGTCAAAACTTGATCCAATCGTTCTAGGTGCTCAGGAAACGTTGACGAAAAGATAATAATGTCGTCCAGGTAGCAAAGGCAACTTTTCCATTTCAGGCCGCGCAGCACGGTATCTATCATGCGCTCAAAAGTCGCGGGTGCGTTGCAGAGCCAGAAAGGCATCACGTAGAATTCATATAGCCCGTCGGGGGTTGCGAATGCCGTTTTCTCCTTATCGTCTTCATGCATAGGGATCTGCCAGTACCCAGAACGCAAGTCGATGCTTGAAAAGAATTCCGCGCCTTGTAGGGAATCAAGGGCGTCGTCAATGCGTGGCATAGGGTACACGTACTTGCATGTGATCTTATTGAGCGCCCGGTAGTCCACGCAAAACCGCACAGAGCCATCCTTTTTATGGACCAAAACAATAGGAGACGACCAAGGGCTAGATGAGGGACGGATGACTTCCCGTTTAAGCATGTCCGCAACGTTTTCTTCTATAATTTTTCTTTCAGTTAGAGACACGAGGTAGGGTCGGCGGTGTACAATAGATGTCCCAACAGTTTGAATTCGATGTGCTGTAGTATTAGTGCGGCCCAGCTTAGACGAGCAAATATCGAAAGAATTTGCATGTTTCTGTAACAATGCGAGCAGCTGCTGCCTCTGTGAATATGTCAATTCGCTGCTGATTGTGGTGGTAAAGGCGAAGGAAGAAACATGCTCACCGAGGCAAGGTTCTTTGGATGCGATGGCCTGAAGTGGCGTGACGAGTACAGGCTCGAAGTCAGCAACAAGGGCCACAGTAGTGCCCTGTGGCAGTAAGATCTTCTCCGGTGTAGAGTTGACAGCGGTGACAAGTGCCGAGCCATTGCAAAAACGAACGACACCGGACGGAAGAACTATACCTTTGCGAACGCAAAGTGGTGACGGTGAGACCAATACATCCCCGTGATAGATGTCGTTGGACGTAATGCTGACAATTTGCTCTTGTAGTGGCGGGAGTTCGATGTCTTTCGCAGCGACCAGACGAAGTGGCTTCTGATTATCGTCGTCAAGCATGTAGTCGGTGTCAGCGAGGTGAACGACGCGTTGTCCACAACAAATCGCCGCAGAAGCAGATGATAGAAAATCCGACCCTAAAATTAGTTGGTGAGAGCAGCGGGACAGGACGGCAAAGTGGACATGATGGCGGATGCCGTCGATGAAAACACGCACAGTACAAAGCGCGGAAGGGCGAATGATGTTCCCCTGTGCAGCAACTAACGTGCGGCCATCGTAAGGCGTCATTACTTTCCTTAAATGTTCACACAAATCAGCACGTATCACAGACAATGTCGCACCTGTGTCCAACAAAGCATCGACTCGCACTCCTTCCACTTCCAGAGAAACCATGTTACACGAGCCTAATAAAGGAATTTCAGTTCTAATTCCGAATGCAGTTTTTCCTCCACAAACTGCATCACTTAGTTTTCCGAATGAATATTAGAGGTGAATGAGGCGGGCCGAAGTGGAGAAGTGGAACGGTGGAAGGGCGAAGGCGAGCGGCGTCTCGTGTTTCGGCTGTTTCGTGGTGCAGTCGATGCCGGAGGAGATGGTGACTGGTGCGGGGGAGACGAATAACGCCGACCTTGATAAGACGCCCCGGTGTACAAATCCCGTTCACGCACATCGTTCCGACGCTTATCTTGCTGGCGCTTTCGGCAGAAACGAGATATGTGGCCGCGATAGCCACAGTAGTAGCATACAGGGCGAGAGGAGCGCCACGGTGGGGAATAGAAGGCATTCGGGGCACCTGGAGCTAGCGCGGTCAGGTGGGCCGAAGGGTCAGGGGGCACGGAATGGTAGTTCACCGGGGTAGCGGCCGCAGCTGACGCGTAGGATGGACGTGGCAATGTCGCATGGGCGTCGCTGGGAGGCACGGCAGCAACTTGAGGGTACGTGGGTATAGGGTGAGAAGCAAATGGCTGTACGGGCGCAGAGCCAGTCAGGGATGTAAGTTCCTCCCTGATGATGTCACGTAAGGGATTCCCGGAGGCTCTGTAGGTCCCGGTGTAGGAGGTGTGAAGCCCATGCACCGCAATTCTTCGCGTATAATGTCCCGGATGAGGTCACGCAGATGGCCATCTGACGTGGAGTGGTGGTCGCCGATGTCTGGTTGAAGGCGGACGGAGTCCAGCGCATGAAGGCGCTGGCATGTCGCCACGACATCAGCGATGGTAGCTGGGTTTTGCACAGCGAGGGCATTAAAGGCAACAGGCCCAATGCCTTTCAATATGTGGCGCACTTCGTCCGATTCCGGCATGGATTTATTGACACGCCGGCAGAGTGCGAGGACATCCTCGATGTATGAAGTATACGATTCACCGGGATGTTGTCGGCGAGCATCGAGTGTCCTCTTCGCAACGGCCGATCGAATGACTGGTGTCCCAAAGACGTGCCGCAGCTGCTGCTCGAAGGTAGCCCAGTCGGGTAAGTCAACGACGTGGTTAAAATACCATGTCTTCGCGACTCCGACCAGATAAAAAGGCACGTAACGCAGTTTGGCGGCCTCGTCCCACCTATTAGCGGCACTTACGCGGTCGTAGTCATCAAGCCAGTCTTCTACGTCTTCTCCCCAAAGACCAGCGAAGAGCGGGGGTTCCCGCTGATGTCCGTGTATGTAAGTAGGAGGGGCAGCTTGCGGTGGTGCGTGGTTGATGACATCAGTGCCGGCAGGCTCAGTCTGGGACATGCTGCCTGACTGTGGGCGCAAGCGGCGGCCTGAACGAAGCTCCAGGGGGTATACCGGGCTGAGGGAGGTCAGAGGACCGAAAATCCACCTCCACCACGTATGAAGTCTTGGTAGTCTTGGCTGTGACAGCGTTTATTTGAGGAAAGACCTCGCAAAACGAACGGGCAGAGCCAGCACACAGACGATGACGATGATGATGACCAGAGTGGCAATGAGGGCAAACAGACAAGCGGATGAAGGTGATTGTGATTATGCAGGGATGAGGACGATGTAAGTTACAAATGCCCACACTAAATATATATAAATATATATATATATATATATATATATATATATATATATATATATATATATATATATATTTATTTATTTATATATATGCTCATTGGTGTTTCGCTTATAGGCAGTGACCCAATGTAGAGCTCGAATCTATTGTTTGGGTTACTGAAGAACACCTCTGCTTCGCAGAATGTAGAGCTGATGGGGTGCAAGCGATGAATATCAAGCTGCATGCAAGAAGCTGCCGAGCCACCAGATTGTTTTTTTTTCTTTTACAGTTTTCTTTCTGGTGTGTTTTGTCACACATACTTACTCGTAGCTTGTCGAGATGGAGTAGAAGAGCTGTTCCCCATCTTGGAAGGAAGCTGCAAATAAAGAGGGAATTGAGCCCGCCTTCCAACACGCAGCACAAGACTTATTCGGGTTGAGTACGACTTGAAGGGCTATAATGTTATTTTATGAATGTATATTTCTTGTTCGGGAAAATGAGGCGTTAATTTCAGCACAATAATGAGAGCGGCACCAGCAATCTGAGGTTTCACTACCTACAACTGGCGTCCGCCCACGGGAGTGAGGCAAGTACACATGAAAGAGATAAAGGAGGACGCCTCAAAAAATCGCCGCCAAAGCATTCCGTTAAAAAAACTGGTTAGAAAGAGAAAGCTGAAACGTGCGGCCCCGGTGTCGAACAGTGCTTTGAGCCCGACGTGACACGGAAGTCTTTCGCAATAATTGGTTACATGTCCGTGCTTCTAAATGAGGTTAGGCACGTTTGGTTTGGGTTTACCACAGCGTTTGTTTCACATGGCGCACATTGCGTCGCGCATGATCACGGTCATGGAGGAGCGTAATGAGCGGTTCAGATGCGTTTCCCAATGCGTTAATCATAGTGGTTGTCCTCGAACCACAGGCGGTCGCAGACGTCGCAGCCGAAGCCAATGTGCCGCTGGAAAAACTCCCGCCCAAAGCGTGCGTTCGCCCCCATACGAACGCTCTCCCGCAATCTTCGCGTTGACGCTGTCGTTCCCGCTACGGCGCCGCGTTGTTGCAAGTGCTTGACATCGCGAGCGTGGTTTGCAGGATCCGTCCGTCACTGGCGCTTCCGTTCCCATTCGCGATTTAGCGCGGTTTGGAACGCTGCCGGGTCGGCGGTACAACAACCGGATCTGGGCACAACAGATGCCGGATCCGGGCACTAAAACGGGCTCTCCCTGGCTTGTTGTTGTGCCCGGATTGTCACATCAGCTCGACGAATGCGAGTCCTCTCACGTTCTCACTGTCGGCGCTTTTCTAGAGTTGTCCGTCGCATACCCATGCCCCGGATAACTTATGTATATTATTATATATGTATTATCTTTTTCGCATCACTAAAAACTTATTCTCTTTCTCCTCCTTCTCCTTCTTCTTCTGCTCCTTCTTCTCCTCCTTCTCCTCCTCCTTCTCGTCCTCCTTCTCGTCCTCCTCCTCCTCCGAGCCACCACCCGATCTAAAGAACACAGCCGGATACATTCACCCATCCATTCATCCGTATAGCGTAAGTGTACATAGCGTAAGTGTACATAGCGTAAGTGTACATAGCGTAAGTGTACATAGCGTAAGTGTATATGCTACATTTAGGCAGCACAGTAGCGCATTTGCTTTGAATAGCCGCTAGCAACCATGCACTGCGGAGAAGCTGGTGCACAGGCCGCACCACCAAAAGCGGTCGCCGTGCACCTAGCATTTATGAAGTGACTGTCGTGCGCACTCTAGATCGTTAGCTACGAACTGGTACTTTCATTTGCTTTAGATTCATGTCCTTAAGCTTCGACAGCAAAGTATTTGGGTGGATTCGGTGCCATTTTCAAAAAAACGTACTGAAATAATCAATGCTGTTGGCTAGGTGGGGCGTTCCTTGAACTTGCAGGACCAATATTTTGTGATTGTGAATTTCAGCTCATCTTCCATAGCTGGCACGACTTTACCATGCGGTACGGTACATGCTATTCGGCACTACGCTACGCCTTATTAGCGGTTTGTGTTACCGGACAGACTAAAATTGCCTATTTAATTCCCGTGGCACAGTCCCGAAAGCATCTGTTTCTTTTTTCTTGGCCGCTTGTTGACACGCCAGGCACGTCGACTGGCAATTGGCGCGACACGCTTCGTCGATCGGCAACAGGCTTAATCAAGTCTCCTGCAAAAACTGAGTACAGCTTCACCGCGTAACTACCGTCGCTAACCCCGCAAGATGGCGGGCCTATGCGCTACTCTGCTCCCGTAGGTAGCGTATACAGTTACTCTATACATGTAATGCATGTTGCGCGCTTTCGCTTTCACCCGGAGTCGCCGGATGGAAGACAAGGCTGTGGAGCGGAGGTAACGGAAAGCGGCGGCAGCGCGCGTTCGCGGGCAAAATCCTGAGGCGAGAGCTTGCAATGCCGAGGCTGCTCGACAAGCTGAGCGACGGCGGCGCGAAGACCCTGCCCTTCGCGAAAGTGGAGCAGTGGCACTGCAGCGGCGTTGTTCGACCATGACAACTACAGGCAAGGACAGACAGACAGACAGATAGACAGATAGATAGATAGATAGATAGATAGATAGATAGATAGATAGATAGATAGATAGATAGATAGATAGATAGATAGATAGATAGATAGATAGATAGATAGATAGATAGATAGATAGATAGATAGATAGATAGATAGATAGATAGATAGATAGATAGATAGATAGATAGATAGATAGATAGATACTTTACCCCACGCCGGAACAGAACAAGGAAAAACAAGAAGAGATCGAGCAAGCACCACAAAAAAGGCCGCTCAAGGTACACAGGATAGGGGCTGAGGTGGAATCGGAATGTGTTTGACAGTGCTATATGTTAAGTTAATGTGGTTGTTATCCTGCGTCACAACTGTATGTCGAGCGAGTCAAAATGTTTGTTATGGTGGTGTGATGGGATGTATTGGACAATTGTTGTAATGAAAGAACTTTGTACATTTGTATTGTTTGGAATATGTGATGGAGTGTTGTACTCATGTACCTGTGGATATATTTCGTGTGTTCTGAGATTGAATTACAATGTACAATTTTATTGAGTGATCTGTTGTGAATGTGACGTGTCATGAGCGACGGACTATGTTGCAGTCTTTGAGAGTGTGGGGACTGTTCGCGCTCGTTTGGGTGGTTTTGAATATTATGAGATAATATTCTTAAAGTGGGGGGCAGTGTCACAAAACGAGTGCTCAAAAAAGAGCGCGCCGCCAAATTATCGCGACAAAACGCCGGAGTGACGCCACGAGGCCAACGATAAAAAAAGAAAACAAGCATCTAAAGACTCCCCGGGCACGCGACTCTCTCCCCTCGGAAGCGTAGGTTCGCCGACGAACCTCCTCACCCCACATCGGCGGCCGAGCAAGCCCTCGAAATTTCTAGATGGAAAGGAGCGTGGTGATGCCGGGTTGAGTCATCCGTCGCGGATGGCCCTCGTATCGTCTCGACCATTCCCCCAGCCTTCGCTGCTCATCGCGCCGACGAAATGATGAGAACTTTCTGGAATCTCGCGCGGAAGGTATTTAATCGAGCAGCTGAGACGAGAGATCAGGAGAGGCCGGAAGTTAGCTCCAGAGCGCGTGGGGATAGCGCCGTGTAGTCAGCGAAGGTTTTGTCCGTAGAGACAAAGCAGGAGAAGAAGATGATTTCCACCTGAGGGGTGACGACTCGAACTACAGGCAAGAGTGTGTGTTTACCGCTATCGAGCGAAGACGCGTGGCAACAGCTGCGTGTGGGAAGCCGACGTGTTTTCGGCAAAGAAGTTGGGAGCCTGGAGAACGGTCAAGTGAAAAAGCGAGGTTTTCTGGAAGAGAAACTTCGGAGGCAGCAGAGCGAGGTTTCCTGGAAGAGAAACTTTGGGGGCATCGGAACGACGTGAGGTTTCCTGGAAGAGAAACTTCGGGGGCAGCGGAACGACAACAGCCCTGGACTTTGAGTGAGTGATTCTCGGAAGAGTATCATCCAGACTTCTGTTCCAAGAACTTTGGACTGAATAGGTTTTCTATCTCTTTATTCTTTAAGTGTCTTGGTTGTTCAATGCATGTGACTGCGTTGTAGTGCGTATTGTTGTCTGTGTCCGTTGCTTCGAGTGTGGCTCATTGTACTGTGTAGTACATTGTCTGATTGGTGGCATATTATATTTAACTATTGCGGAGTGTTCATACTTGTGTATTGTTTTTGATCTGCCATTATTGAGAATATAATATTGTTTTGTTTATCAACTCTCGTCTTTGACTTGTTCTTTGGACCACAGCCGGCGTCCGCTGGCGCGCCAAATAGGACCACTTCTAAATTGTCCACGCTTTCGTGGTGCGGTTCGGAGGGCCGATACTTCGGCCCTTGGAATTAGCCCGGCGATCGCCTCTCAAATTAACGGGACCTGTGACAATTATTCTGGCGTCCGCGACAGCACCTTTTGGTGCACAGTGTGTCCAAAGTATTGAGAAAGAGCCTCGAGTTGTTGATAGTGCTATCGGAACGATTTTGTGTGTTGTTCAGTGTTCTTGTTAACAAGTGCAGGAGAGTGTTCTGATAGACTGATTTAGGCAGATACGTTTTACACGCGGCAAGACTTTATTTGCGAGACACCATGGATCTCGAAAAGTTAGTTGCTCTTGGTGAGAAGATGGGTCTTTCTGGCACCGAACTACGGAAGTGGGTAAGCCAGAAGGAGAAAGAGGCGATGGAGAGAGAAAAGTTGGCAGCCGAAAGGGCAAGAGAAGAAAGAGAGGCAAAGGAGCGACAGCTGAAGGAAGAAAGAGAGCAGCAATTGAAGTTGGAGCTGGAGAGAGAAAAGTTGGCAGCTTAAAGGGCGAGAGAAGAAAGAAAAGCGGAGATGGCTGAAAGCGAACGGCAGCGGCAGCACGAGATGGAACTTGAGCGGCTCCGTTTGCAACAGCGAAGTGAAATTTCGGTCCAAGCTAGAGTTGAAAGCAGCGAACGGGAGGACCACGGCTTCCGCTTGAACCCAAGCAAGCTGCTCGTAGCATTTGATGAAAGGAAGGAAGACCTTGACGCGTACCTTCACAGATTTGAGACGATTGCGAGAAGCCAGAATTGGCCGGAACATCAATGGGCAACTGCTTTGAGTACTTGCTTGAGTGGTGAAGCACTCAATGTGTACGGTAGGCTGACGCCGACCGATGCAGCCAACTATGCAAAGGCGAAAGCTGCTTTACTGAAGCGATCTAGATTTACTGTGGAAAGATTCCGGGACAGATTTGGGACAGGAAAGCCAGCTGATGGTGAGACGGCTACACAGTATGCCGCCCGACTCAGCCAATATTTCGACAGATGGATTGAACTTTCAGGGACAGCGCAGGAGTACGATGAGCTTAGAGAGCTCCTAATTAGAGAACAATTTCTTACTAGTTGCCACCCAGGCCTGTCACTGTACTTGAAATAGAGGAGAGCTAAGTCACTTGAAGACATGCTTGAATTGGCTGATCAATTCTTGGAAGCGCAAGGTGGCACAAATTTGGCCGGAGTCAAGAAGGAGTGTCCCGAAGATTCGAAAAATTTGGCACCCGAACAAAAGAAGCGTGCACCGGAGAGTGTTCCGCGATGTTTTCTGTGTAACCGAGTGGGTCATCGCACGAACAACTGTCGTACTAACTTTACGAGCCCTACGGTAGTAAAATGTTTCAAGTGTGGTCAGACTGGACACAAAGTAAACGCATGTCGTAACGGAGTGAGTCAAACTCACCGGGTATCCTGTGTGCTAACAGCACCGAAATCGGATGGTGATGCTGTCACCGACGGATTTGTAGAGTCGAAAAGTGGGGAGAAACTTCCTATTGTGGGTGCTTTAATGACAAAACAGCCAACTGGTGTTACGAAAGGAATGCCAACGCTGCCTGTAAAAGTTGCGGGCAAGAAGGTTACGGTGTTAAGAGATACCGGCAGCTCCACTGTTATCGTGCGGAAAAACTTGGTACGGGAAAGTGAGTTAACAGGCAAAACGAAACCAGTCTGCCTAATTGACAGTACGGTTCGGATGCTTCCCGAAGCAGAAATCGTGGTTGAAACTCCGTACTTCAGCAGGAAGGTTACGGCTCTATGCATGACGACCCCCCTGTACGACCTCGTCATCGGAAACATCGACGGGGCGCGAGGGCCGAATGATCCAGAATGTTTGGGGGAAGACCCGAAGATGGAGGCCCCGCCGACACAGGGACCGCGAGATACAGTGGAGGAGCATCCCGTGACGGATCTCACTCGAGCCCAAGGGGAAGCCGCAGTGCAAGGGACAGTGAATGAGAAAATGATCGTGTTGAATGAGTTCGCGTGCTGGGCAGCTGGACTTACGTCGGCACGACCTCAACTGACCGACAATGTAAAGATGACGGAGTCGGCCAGCCAGGCACAATGTCATGACATGAACAAGCGGGTGAATGACCGAACAGGATCGGTTGAACGTTATCACCCGTTAACAGTGACGGAAGGGACAACGATGGCTGAAACGCCGCCTCAGACCCCGTCGTTGGAAAGGGCTCGCCGAAAAAGAACGAGGAAAAATAAGAAGAGATCGAGCGAGCACCGCAAGAAAGGACGCAAGCGCAGCTCGAAGTACACGGTATAGGTGCTGAGGTCAAATCGGAATGCGTTTGGCTGTGTTGTTATTGTGTTATCCTGTGTCACAAGTGTCGAAGTGTTTGTGCTTTGACGTGATTTATAGGGTTGTGCAATTGTTGTACTGAGAGAACTTTGTACATTTGTATTGTCTGGAATATGTGATGGAGTGTTGTACTCATGCACCTGTGGTTATGTTTCATGTGTTGTGAGATTGAATTACAATGTACAACTGTATTGAGTGATATATTGTGAATGTGACGTGTCATGAGCGACGGACTAGGTTACATTCTTTCAGAGTGGGGGGACTGTTCGCGCTCGTTGGTGTGGTTTTAAATATTATGAGATAATATTCTTAAAGTGGGGGCAGTGTCAGAAAACGAGCGCTCGAAAGGGCGCGCCGCCACATTCTCGCGACGAAACGCTGGAGTGACGCCGCGAGGTCAACAATAATAAAAAAAGAAAACAAGCATCCAAAGACTCCCCGGGCGAGCGTCCTTCTCCCCTCGGAAGCGGGGGTTGGCTGACGAACCTCCTCTCATCGGCGCCCGAGCAAGCCCTCGAATGTTCTAGATGGAAAGGGGTGGGGTGATGCCAGGTTGCGTCATCCGACGCGGACGGCCTTCGAACCATCTCGCCCTCTCCCCAGCCTTCGCTGCGTATCGCGCCGACGAAACGATGAGAACTTTCTGGAATCTCGCGCGGAAGGTATTTAATCGAGCAGCCGAGATGAGAGATCAGGAGAAGACGGAACTTAGCGCCAGAGCGCGTAAGGATTCCGCCGTGTAGTCGGCGAAGGTTTTGTCCGTAGAGACAAAGCAGGAGAAGAAGATGATTTCCACCTGAGGGGTGACGACTCGAGCTACAGGCAAGAGTGTGTGTTTACCGCTATCGAGCGAAGACGCGTGGCAACAGCTGCGTGTGGGAAGCCGACGTGTTTCCGGCGAAGAAGTTTGGAGCCTGGAGAAAGATCAAGTGAAAAAGCGAGGTTTTCTGGAAGAGAAACTTCGGAGGCAGCAGAGCGAGGTTTCCTGGAAGAGAAACTTCGGGGGCATCGGAACTACGTGAGGTTTCCTGGAAGAGAAACTTCGGGGGCAGCGGAACGACAACAACGCTGGACTTTGAGTGAGTGATTCTCGGAAGAGTATCATCCAGACTTTTGTTCCAAGAACTTTGGACTGAATAGGTTTTCTATCTCTTTATTCTTTAAGAGTCTTGGTTTTTCAATGCATGCGACTGCGTTGTAGTGCGTATTGTTGTCTGTGTCCGTTGCTTCGAGTGTGGCTGATTGTACTGTGTAGTACGTTGTTTGATTGGTGACATATTGTATTCAACTATTGTTGAGTGTGCATACTTGTGTATTGTTTTTGATCTGCCATTATTGAGAATATAATATTGTTTTGTTTATCAATTCTCGGCTCTGACTTGTTCTTTGGACCACAGCCGGCGTCCGCTGGCGCGCCAAATAGGACCACTTCTAAATTGTCCACGCTTTCGTGGTGCGGTTTGGGGGGGCCGATACTTCGGCCCTTGGAATTAGCCCGGCGATTGCCTCCCAAATTAACGGGACCTGTGACACTGAGTAAACCCGAGAGGTCATGGTGATATCTGGTGATGTGTCTTTAGAGACGCTGTTCCCTAAGCGGGTAAGCATGTCGAAGTCGTTGTGCAGGGTGAGTTGATGATCCTGTATGTGGGCCCATAAGGCTCATCCTTTAGGCGTGGATGTTGTGTGACCCTATAACTGATTTGGAGAATTGAAGTCGCCAACAATGAGGAGTGGGTTTCTCCGGGCTTCCTGTTTAGCCCGAGCAAAAATGGTGGTAAATCCGTGGTGTCTTGAGCTGGGACTGTTGTAAATATTAAGAATGTAAAGAGGATCTGACCTCGTCTTTTCAAGAAGTATTTCTACGAAGTCATGATCAATGTCGATACCGTCAAAATATGGGCAAGTGACGGTTAAGTGCTTTTGGGCTAAAATTGCGGTATTGGGGCGTTCGCATCTTGTGCTCTGGAATGTGGCGCATACCCACTTCAGGCATAATTCCTCATGGACCTCAGACACTGCATGAAAAATTAGCACAAAATTCCTTGCAAGCGTTTAGCGAATACCACGATTCTCAGAACAATGACAAAAAAAGCGCAGCGAATGCCGGCCTACTACCCAAAAATGTTTATTATTAATGCTGCAGTGGGTATCAAGCAAGTGAGCTTGCAGCAGTTACCCAACGAGTGTTCGGAAAGGGTTCTGAAAGGCCACTCTTCTGGATTTCGCTGCGACTTTGCTCCGCCTTCTGCGCAGGCCTGGCGTTGTTATTATTTTATTTGCATCTTTTTCAATTTTTTCACTCCCGCAAATATGCTTTTTCGCTCACAAGCAACGACACCGACCCCACAGCCAGAATTTCTTTAACGCTGTCGCGTAAATATAATGTCTAACTAAAAAAAACGAGTCCTTAAGGCGGCGGTCTCACTCCGGCGGCACGAACACATCGTTTTTGTCACTTTTCCAACTGACGTGGTGGCTGTTCTTCTTGTTTTATATAGTTGGTTTATGTGTCATTAAAAAGCTTTATTTTTGTACATTTTAAACATATTGTTACGGATGTGATGGGTTTATTTTCAATGAAAAATGTCAGCGCTCTACCGTCACTGCCGAATCACCATCGCTCGAGCGCGTCTGATCTCTTCTTCTTCCTCGCTCTTTCAGTCCGCGTTACATTTCCCTCCGGGCCAGACGAAGCTCACCGAGCGAGTAGAAGCGATCGGTTGTTGTAGGGCTTCAATCGGGCAATGTGCACAATTTGCGTCTTGCGCGAACGCCGGTTCTGAGCTGTCACTCTCGCGACAGCGTAAGTGATGTCACTTAAGCACTGAGTAATCACAAACGGTCCTGAGTACTTAGAAAGAAACTTCTGGCAAAGTCCCTTTTTTCGAACAGGCGTCCACAGCCAGACCAAATCACCTGTAGCGAAAGTCACGGGCGGGTGTTTTGCGTCGTAACGGTCTTTCGCGCGAGCGTGGGCGGAAAGAGTTCGGAGCCGAGCAAGTCGACGAGCTTCTTCGGCGCGACACAACGTCTGCGCGACACTGGCATTTTCGTTCGTCGAAAATGGAAGTATGGTGTCAAGGAAACTTTGCGGATGACGAGCATAGAGAAGAAAGAAAGGCGTATAACCTGTGACTTCGTGTTTCGCGGTATTAAAGGCGTATGTAACAAAAGGTAATACGGCATCCCAGTTCTTGTGATCCGCTGCGACGTACATTGAAAGCATGTTGATGATGGTACGATTGGTGCGCTCAGTGAGGCCGTTGGTCTGAGGGTGGTATGGCGTGGAATGGCGATACTGACACCCACAAAGCCGTAGCAACTCTTCGACAACGTCAGCGGTAAACTGACGGCCGCGATCACTTATCACCACACGAGGAGCCCCGTGACGAAGTATGATCGAGTGTAGAAGAAACCATGACACATCAGATGATGTGGCTGAAGCAACCGCCATCGTTTCAGTATACCGCGTCAGGTAATCTACGCACACAATAATCCAGCGGCGGCCGGTGGTAGACTTGGGGAAAGGGCCCAGTAAATCTATGCCGACTTTTTCGAATGGTGATGTCGGTGGCTTAACCGGCTGCAGTGGGCCGGCCGATGGTGTGGTAGGTTGTTTGTGACGTTGGCAGACATCACAACTTGCGACGTAGTGCTTGGTGGTCTTCCAGAGTCGAGGCCAGTAAAAACGTTGTCGGATACGGTGAAGCGTTCGGGCAAATCCAAGGTGCCCAGACGTGATGTCATCGTGCATGGCTTGGAATACCGCAAGACGCAGGCATTCTGGCACGACGAGTAGTAGTGTGGAACCATGGCTGGAGTAATTCTTGCGATATAGTAGGGCGTCATGAATCACGAATGGCGTGGTGCGTTTAGAGCTACGAGCCACATCAATCATTGGTTTCAGCGAAGGGTCACGCTGTTGTTCGTGACGAAAGACATCCAAATTTGGGAAGTTGGATGAGATTGCGGCCAGGTAGTTGTCAAAATCATCATCATCAGCATCCACAGTTGGAGATGGAAGACGAGATAAGCAGTCGGCATCTGCGTGACATCGACCGCTCTTGTAGGTCACAGAATAATTATATTCTTGAAGCCGTAAGGCCCAGCGAGCCAACCGACCAGCTGGGTCACGTAGTCCGACAAGCCAACAAAGCGAATGATGGTCTGTGACGATCTTGAACTGCCGGCCGTACAAATAAGGTCTGAACTTTTGGACGGCGAAAACAACTGCAAGACATTCCAGTTCGGTGACCGTATAATTCCTCTCCGCCTTAGTCAAAGTACGACTTGCATACGCCACGACGTGCTGCCGGCTATCGTGATATTGAACTAGCACGGCACCAACTCCGATACCACTAGCATCTGTATGCAGTTCCGTGAGTGCCTCCGGGTCGAAATGGCGCAAGAGGGGCCCGGAAGTAAGCAAATACTTCAGCTGCTCGAAAGCAGCCTCACACTCAATGGTCCATCGAAATGGAGTGTTTTTGCGGAGCAACTCTGTCAGGGGATGAGCAAGCTGGGCGAAGTCTTTGATAAACCGACGAAAGTAAGAACACAGGCCCACGAAGCTACGGAGATCCTTCGAAGACGTCGGTTGCTTGAAGTCTCGGACAGCACTGATTTTGTGCGGGTCTGGTCGTATACCGTCCTTGTCAACTAGATATCCAAGCACAAGGGCTTGACGCTCACCAAAATGACACTTCTTTGCGTTTAAAACGAGACCAGCTTGTTTGACGCAGTCTAGAACAACGCTAAGCCGATGGTTGTGTTCGTGGAATGTCTTGCCAAAAATAATTACATCATCGAGATAACACATACATATCTCCCATTTGAGACCGCGAAGGATTGAGTCCATGAATCGCTCGAAGGTAGCTGGGGCATTGCATAAGCCAAACGGCATAACGTTGAATTCAAATAATCCATCAGGCGTGACAAAAGCAGTCTTCTCTTTGTCAGACGGATGCATTGGTATTTGCCAGTATCCAGACCTTAGGTCGACAGACGAAAAGTATGCGGCCGAGTGCAGACAATCAACAGCATCGTCGATGCGTGGTAGCGGATACACGTCTTTCTTTGTGACGGCGTTGAGACGGCGGTAGTCTACACAGAATCGCCAAGAGTTGTCTTTCTTTTTTACCAATATAACAGGAGCTGCCCAGGGACTGCTTGACTTTTGAATAACGCCTTTCTGCAGCATGTCGTTGACCTGATCGGCGATCACTTGCCTCTCTGACGGGGATACGCGATAGGGTTTCTGGCGTATCGGTGTAGCATCTCCCGTGTTGATGCGGTGGTGCATACGGGATTCGGGCAACATGGAACAACGCTTGTTTTGAGCGAAATCAAAGACTCCCGCGTAGCGTGTAAGTACCTCCTCAAGGACATTCTGCTCGGAAGAAGGCAACGACTTGTTGATCATACGTTTAATCTCGGCTGAGTAGTTGGGCGCAGTCTGACTGATAGCTGGAGACTCTGAGACCATTCTCACGTCAATTGTGGCCTGCTCCTCGAACGTACCCAGTTTGAATCCGGCTGGTAGAACAACAGGCTCTGAGGCTGCGTTGAGTGCCCACAAGCAAGCATGTCCGTCGATGGCTATAAGGACAGACCGTGGGACCAGCACATTCTTCTTAATGGCGTTTGCATGATCAGGCTCCACAAGTCCAGTGCAGGGTCCTGAGCGGACATGAGAAGAGCATACGGGTACAAACACTGCTGTTCGACCAGGGGTCGTCACATCTTCAGACAACGAAAGAGCATCGATGGGCAGAGTCGGAAAATCGTCAACTATTGCAGCGGGCAACGTATTTTGTAGAAGAATCTCTCCAGTTCCACAGTCAAGCGTAGCGGCGCATTCATGAAGGAGGTCTATCCCTAAAATGATGTCATGAGTTGTGTGAGCCAGTACGGTGAATTCAACTCGGAAATTTTGTCCACCAATCGTGAGTACAACTGAACAAATACCAACAGGGCATAACGTTTCGCCTCCAACTCCACGAAAAGTTTCTTTACGATTCCACGCGAACATAACTTTGTGACCCAAGAAACGATGTTTGAAACGAAGGCTCATAACCGAAACAGCAGCACCAGTGTCTACAAGAGCAAGAGTATCTACAAAGTCTATACACACACGCACTTTGTTCATCAACATCACAGCAGAAGGAGGAATTGGCGAAACTGACCGTTCCGCGACCGCACCTCCATCGGTCGCACCAGTTAGTTTCCCAGCTGATGCGGGGAAGGTGACCGACGACGCGGAGACGGCGACCGGCGGGACCGTGTCGGAGGCGGGGTCAGGCTTCTCTCGGAGGCAGGGGACTCGCTGCGAAATTCGTTAGGCCATTGCTGTCGGGGACGGTGGTCGGCCGAGTGAGAGGTCCAGGTTTCGTGCATACGAGGCGGGTGCGTCGAAAAACGTGGCGGCACAGGCGTTTCGTACATGCGAGCCGGATACGTCGAAAAACGTGGCGGTGCAGGCGGCCGTCTGGGACAGAAGCGCGAAATATGCCCTGGGAGACCACATGTGTAGCAAACGGGGACTTGTCCACTTACGTTAGCCGGAGCAGAGGTGGCAGAAGTATGCGGAGACGGGTCGTGCTCCGCAGGAACATTTTGTGATGAAGCATAGTAATCTTCTGGTAGAGGCCTGGTTGACGACGGTCGGGGGTCCGCAGCGGCACGTCGAGATGATGACATCCGGTGGTGGCCACGACCTGTCGGGGAAAACGGAAGCCGCGGGGTAAAATCTGCAGTTTCTGTGCGTGGTCGGTTTTCGACGTGACGCTCTCGCATCCAGTAGGGAGGTGGTTCGGGGCACGCGGCGAACGAGCATTGGTGGTGAACGTCACCTGCTTGAAGTCGTACGAGCTCTTCTCGAACTACCCGACGTACGAGGTAGGAAATGTCTTCGCAGGTGGCGACGTCCATACTTGCGACAGTGGGAACATTGTCCAAGCGCCCGAACTTGGGTAAAATTCTTCGGGTCTTCAACGCCTCGAATGCGCGACACTGCTGCCTGAAAATCGAAGGAGTGTTCAAGTTTTCTTTTGTTATCAAAAAATTGTACACGTCCTCGGCAATGCCTTTCAACAAATGACCGACTTTGTCTTCGTCAGACATATTTGCATTGACAATTCCGCAAAGCTTCAACACTTCTTCAATGTAGGTTGTGCACGTCTCGCCGGGCAACTGAGCCCTACGTGACAGCGTTTGCTCAGCTTTCTTTTTCATGGAACTCGTGTCCCCAAAGCAGGCCTTCAGTTCCTTAACAAATATATCCCAAGTGGGGAGGACATGTTCATGGTTCTCAAACCAAAGCAAGGCTGTCCCGGCAAGGAAGAATACTACGTTCACGAGCTTCGCCGGTGCGCCCCATTCGTAGTAGCGGCTCACTCTCTCGAAGTGTTTTAGCCAAGCGTCCACGTCTTCGTCAGTTTTACCTGAGAAAATTCGTGGCTCAGGTGCCCAGTAGTCTGGTTGTCGAGGTCGACGGCCACCTTGCGCCGTGTCGGTGGCACTGGTGGATGCAGCAGCGTAGTACGTCAATGGGATTGCTGCGTCGTCGTTCATGGTGATGTTGTCCGGAGGTAGGCCAGCTAAGCGTCTGCTTCTTCGAAGAACTTCTGCTGCGGGGTCCAGGATGGCAAGTTACCCAGCACCGCTCCACCAAAGCTGTTACGGATGTGATGGGTTTATTTTCAATGAAAAATGTCAGCGCTCTACCGTCACTGCCGAATCACCATCGCTCGAGCGCGTTGTTGTTGTTGTTGTTGCCCCTTCGCACTGGCACATACCCACTATGGGGGATTGGCCATGAAATCTAGAAGTATCCTATATGAGATATATTAAAAGGTTTATCCTTAATGAAAAAACTAATGATGTAATAGAAAATAATAATTAACTAAAAAGGAATATTAAACTAAACAAATAATTGAAGATTGAATCAAGAAGAGAAAAGGTGAGGTAATACTACAGTGGAAGACAGAAATTTTGAGTAGACCAGACAATCGAGCTTATCTCACCCGGTCACAATCAAATGAATATGCAAATTTCATTCAAAATTAGACAAGTGTCTTCAGAAATATATTTAAGCAGGCATTATTATGACATGCGCTTTGATTCTCGAATGAAATTGCATACAGCATCGAATACGCTCCTGTGGCAATGTCCCAAGCTAAAGGCACCGAAACTTAGAACATTATCTGCAGTTAAATTTAAACCTACTGCTTGAAACGGAACAATTAAAAGTCTTTTCCTAATTAATGAATAGTTTTTACATGTTATAAAGAAATGCTCTATTGTTTCCGTTTCTTCACAGAATGGACACAGGGGGGATATCGCCAGACCAGCTCTGTGCAAGTAAAAGTTTAATGGAGGGACACGACATCGAAATTTGGTTAAAATAACTTCTAACTTTTTAGATTGACTCCACTGAGGTTTCCAGGGGTATGTTAGGTGCTGATAGTCCGTATATTTAGTAATATTTTCCATAATATCCGTATAAATAGCCCATTTTCTATATCTGATCGACACTATGTGTTCCGATTCTGGTAGTACCGAGATCACAGGGCCATCAAGTGTGGCTCGAGATAGTGAATCGGCTATTTCATTCAACCGTATGCCACAGTGTCCCGGGACCCAGACTAACTTCAGGAACTTCACATGAGGTGGAACTAATGTTTGTAATGTCGCTAGAGCTCTTGATTGTTCTGAAGCTGTGAGAGTAGTACACAGCGAAAGAGAATCAGTAATTATCATTGCACTCTCTTCGTTTGAAGGAAGTTTTCGTAGCGCTAAAATAATAGCCAGGAGCTCAGCTTCGAAAACCGGAGTGAAGTCTGGTAGTCTTACCGAGAATGACCAACCGAGGTAATCTGAGACGATTCCTACTGCTGCCTTTTCTTTATTCACAGAAGCGTCTGTGGCTATTATGTTCTTTATTTCCGCATGAGCTATGTAGTCTTCTAACCTGTCATTTAAGTAACTCGAAGATTGAAACTTAGATAGTGGGGGAAAAATTTCATCACATTCTATCGTAATATTGTGATTTAATGCTTTGGTTCCAATTACCGATCTGATATCCACCTTTATGCTTTCAAGTTTCTTTTGTACAAAAATAATCTGGGGAGTACGAAAGCGTGGCCAGTGAGCGAGGAAGAAGGCGTCGGGGTCACTAATAAAGGCATATGCAGACCGTCTCGCTGATAAGCCGTAAAATTTCAAGTATGTTTGTACTGTTAAGATACGGAATCGGCAAAGAATAGTTGGTATGCGAGCTTCCTGATATAGTACATTAATAGCGACATACCTGGGGAGTCGCAAACACAACCGTAACGCTTCTCGCTCTAATAGAACTAACGGTTTAATTTTGTACGTAGGGCCACCCGAAAATAATATACACCCAAATTCGAGTATTGGGCGCATGTACATTTTATATATCATTAATAAGGTGTGTCTACGTAACCCATATTTTCTGTTGCTCAACCTTCGCAATAAGCCTGAAGCTCGTTGTGCCTTTGCCACGTTATAGTCTATGTGAGGGCTCCAGTTAAGTTTCTCGTTATAAATAATGCCCAAATATTTGATAGACTCTACTTGTGGAATCGGTTCCTGATTATAAAGTACTGAAATTTGAATAGAATCTGCTATAGGGAACACCAGGAGCGCACTTTTACTGATGTTTAGAGACAATGAAATTGAATGCAGCCAAATTTCAAGAGAATACATGTACTTTTGCAATTTTTGATGCAAAGAATAAATGTCACTGTCTGCAACGAAAAATGCAATGTCGTCTGCATAAATGTAGACAGTGATATCTCGTTCAATGGGAATTGAGCTCATCAACACATTGAATAACAGCGGGGATAGGACCGCCCCTTGAGGTACTCCACGTTGCTGTTTGAATTTAGATGAGTGACATCCATCCTTTGCACAATAAAATTCTCTCGATTTTAGAAACTCTGCTACCCAATCAACAATATATCGCGGAAAGTCACATTCGTGTAAAGAATTCAATAAAATTGAGTGCTCAACGCTATCATAAGCTTTAGCTATGTCTAGTGTTACTAGTACCGCGTATTGTCGTCTTTTTCGGGCAAGCTGTATTCGGCTCTCTAAGTCGGCATGAGCACACCAAATTGAGCATTCGCTACGAAAACCTATTTGAAATGGTTTCAATATTAGCTTGTCAGCCATCCAAACTTTTATTCTATTATTGAGAACTCTCTCTATAATTTTGATCAGGTGAGATGTTAGAGAGATTGGTCTGATGTTGTCAATGTTAAAACCTGACCCTTGTTTTTTTAATATGGGAATCACTCTAGCTATTTTCCAGTCATGTGGTATCCAGGCATTGCTTAAGGAATAGTTTATAAGGTTGAGGACGTCGCCGGGTGATATCTGGAATAAAATTTTAATCATAGGAACTGTTATACCGTCAGGACCAGGAGCCGAAGAGGGTAAGTCGAGCGCGTCTGATCTCTTCTTCTTCCTCGCTCTTTCAGTCCGCGTTACAATATCTATTAAAAATAAGTAAGCTTTTAGCATTTGGGTAGGGAGAGTCAAGAATAAGCGCTAGTTACATGGTTTGGTCTGACTGTGTGTCAGCAGTGACCATTTTCTGAAAAATCTGATGCAGTTACAGCACTGTTCTTTGCGCAGAACATTTAAGACATATTTATCTATTTTCTCAACGTAGCAAATTAATCTAGCGCTTTTACTGTATTGCTGATTAGCTTTTGAAACAAGCCAAATTTAGTAAGTGTCGATGCGGACTATCCGGCACCTATTCGCTAGAGAAAATTTATTTTCCGGGTGTATATAGAGGATGACATTTTCCGTTTGAGTGCTCAATTTTATTTATGTACGCCCTCTCGCTTTTTAATTATATTGATCTAAATTGGGCAATATTCTCATTAGATAGACCTACCGTGGCCCATTTTTGCGGAGAACTACTGAAATTCGTTAGCTGAATTTGCACGTGGATAAACTAGAACCCCTGATCTATTTCCTCAACGTAGCGTTTTTCAATAAAGCAAGCAGAAATGCGAAACAAAGCTCGCAAATTGTCTTAATTTATCATGCCGTAAACATCAACAAAATCGTTGTTGTCTTGAAATAGCGCTGAAATCTAAGCATGCATAGCCTAAAATATAACAGTTACGGTCTCCTGGTATACTTATGCACACGAATCGCACACAAGAACTGCAGGAATATTGAGAAATCTACATTATTCCTATCACTACAACGAAAATCTTTCCCTAGCGCCACCTAAACAGAAATAAGGAAAGCGCTGAATTTGAAGGTTCCCTGTCTCCCCGAATGCGGCGTGCGAAACCATTTTGCCTTAGGAGGAAATGTCTTTTCTAACTTCAAACCATGCACCGTCATCTGTAAGCCTTCCTCCCCTCAGAGTCTCATAAGGCTGCGCGGTACCGCGGGAGAGCGTGAAAACAGGTGGGCAGTATCCTCCGAGAGGATGGGGTGAGCGTCTTCACGGGAAAAGAAAGGCCGAATTCTTGGAAAGTCCCTCTTTTATGTGTGCACGTCTTTGTCGCCCTCCTCACCCCCCACGGACTATAGCGAAAAGCGAGGGTTGAGCGACGACAGTCAGAAGACAGCAGAAAAACGAACGACAAACGAGCGATACGAACGAACTGAGCAGACGTGCGTGAGCAAGGTATTTGTGAATATCTTTTTTTTACCGTGAAATATACGGAGCTTCAGACGTGCTGCGCTTGTTTGTATGAACCCATCACAACAAACAGCACAAACACGAAACGAGGCACACCTACAGGAATGAGATGAAGTCTGTTTTGTACTTTCTGCGTGTTTATTTCATTTATTTACTCTGGGGAAAACTATGGTGCGGCAGGAGTTGAGAACGCGTGTTCGCTTTCCGCCTTTATATACGACAAGCCCACATTTCCATAGCGCCGAAATGCGCGAACACCAATGTTCTGGAGTACCCCATGACGGCGTTCCTCATAATCACTGCAAACTTGCTCTAAGGGGACGCGGGCGCTTGCAAACTCTTCTCTCGGAGTCGCCTGTGAATATCCGTCATCGCTTTCAATAATCCACAAAATCGAGCAATATATATTCCGTTGCTCACTGCATAAACTGGCTAAAATAATGCTACTGCCTGAAAATCTTGCAGATTTTTCAGCCAGTAACAACGAAGCGAAGTGGCATGAAATTTTCTGAATGCACGGCGTGGTGTAAGAAAGTACTTCGGTGCGGGGACAGCAATGAGGCACCAGGGCTCTTTTTTTTCTGCTTTGAAGCACCCGCGACAAGTGAGGTCCTTCAGGGAGGCAGAAAGGCGGATAACTTTTGACTATGGTCCCACTGAGCAGGTTTGGTGGGGGAGCGGCAGTGGTGAAGCCCATCTATATTTCCTATGCACTGAGGGTTTATGCCACTCAATCTAAGGATTGCAACGTCGAGTAGGGAACTTGTTGGTTTTCTTCAGTGCCAGTGTACAACACCATGCGACAAGGCACCCTGCCGACGCTTTCGCCTGAAGGAGAGAGAGAGAGAAAGGCAAAGCAAAGGCTTATATGCTACCCTACACGGGGAGGGGGAAGGGGAGAAAAAGAATAGAGAAAAATGTCAAGGGCATGCGGCACCTGCTGATAATTCGTCATTGGGAAGTCTGCCGTGCGGAGAACTGTCAATGCGTCAAGATAGCAGCTCCTTGACTCGTTAGCGTGAGTCATACACCTGACGAGTAGAAATAGCCGATCTTGGACTTACGCCTAGTAGCTCGAAAAGAACAGAAACGTTTCTGAAACGGATAAGTTTATAAGAAAGTGTGGTGACATCGGTGTGCATAAAACACGTTTACATGAGTGCGAAACATGCGCTTCGCATTCATGTAAGCAATGGAAGGCGCATTGCACTAATGCGTAGGAAATGGGCAGTTTTGCGAGTGCCGGTCGATTCACGGGCCGTAAATCACGATGAGGGGAATGGTGACCCCCCATTGTGCGAACTTCGTGCGTCCCTCTTTCGCTATAAGGAATTAGTTAATATTAGCTCAAGAAAACAGAAACACTCGAGAAAGAAGTGGGACGAAGCAGAAATGTCGGGAGCTGAGATATGCCTGCCTCCTGCCACTCCTTTCTCAAGTCATTGTTATTTTGCTCGCGCTAATATGTACCTGTTTATATAGTGGTTCATGACGCAGAAAATTGTGCGAATTTCTGTTTCCCATGCTCGAGGCACGACTAAGCTAATGAGTTCTTTTTTTTAAATTCTTTTACATAAACCAATGGCACGTGTTGGGCACCGTGAGTCACAGCGGCCGCACTTCTTAGCACGCGATTTGCCTAACTACCCGTTTTGTTTTGTTTTGTTTTGAAAATTCGGAAGCTTAGGTCATACTGGGAAGGAAGTATACATAGTCAAATATAATTTGCCTTCTCCTGTCCCACCGAACCGCATCATGCTCCAGCAACCCCAAGTATTTGTAGAACGAACTGTTCCGTTGAACCTCGCATGAGTACTCATAGTCCAAGTTTCGATCTCCGTTGTATACATTGTTGTGGCCTCCGCGATAGAGTTTTTCACTCAACCCCGCATTCCGGCACTGCATGGAACGTAGAGCAGCTGGCCAAGCAGGCTACGCAGCCTACATGAGGGATCTCTTGAAAAGCAGCGACCGAAGGGGTCAGGGGCTAGTGAGCATGGAGAAAGATGGAGGTGTCGTTGAAGGGGAGAGAAAAAAAAAGCATCTGCTCAGTGCCTCATTTCTTCGAACCGTGTCAGCGCTGAAGGGGAGAAAAAAAAAAGCCCCTGCTCAGTGCCTCATTTCTTCGAACCGTGTCAGCGCGATTTGCACCCCCTCTTCATGCAGTGTGGCGCGCCGGCACACGTGTGGCAGTTCACCTCCGAAATGTTGGCCTTCCAGTCCTGACTTGGTGGCGCCGTCTGGTGTTTTTTCCAGAACTACTCGCAATATGGCGACAGTAGGACCGCCACCTTAAATGCACACTTCTTTCCTTTACTATTATGTTAATCATGCACTACGGACAATCACAATTCACTTGCTACTCATTCACAAAACATTTGGTTCATTTTAATGGCAGGTGTATACGTACGTGAACGTACGTACGTTGTTTTTTTTCGAAAGAATTCATGCAATCTCTGTCCTTCACTTTGATTTGAATGAAATTTAGAACAATTGAGTGTCATTGCTTCATATTGAAAAACAGTTTTCTTCGAATATTCTTGTTATTAAAAATTTGATATTCCAGTATTTCAAAGAACATAGAAGGCACAGAGAGTTTCCAAGCCTTGCGAGTCAACTCTATGCTTTACTTGAAAAAAGGAAAAACATTTTTGAAAGAAAATGAGAATGTCCCCGCCTCAATCATTTCGTCCATCGTAATTCGCTGCTACTCGTAAACATGTGTGCATTTGTAAAACTAAGCATGCATACGCACTCGAGATGTTCAGACAGTGAGATATTAGAATATAGTCTGATATGAATACTCGCGGGAAAAATGACGCCCGGATGTTGGATCAACACAATCTCGTTAAAATTAAGAAAAATAATTAGGCTTGAATAAAAAGGCCATAAAAACGAACGTAAATGCCTAGGGACACAATTTGATACGTTGAAGTAATGCTGTTCTCAAGCCCACGCTTGCTTAATTCCAAATTCGCAAATAAGAAAAAGCTGCTTGAATTTATTTAGCACGCTATGAAAAATGCCAGAAATGCGGCCAAACATAAGGAAGTTACAAAATAATGCAGAGTATTAGTTTTTTTACTGGTACAATTTTCATTGCAGTACTGTAGGTTATAAAAGGATTGAAACATCTAGGAGAAATAAACTTAATTTTATTCTTGCCTGAATTAAGACAAATTTGTATTCTCGTTGAATCATTACAAATTGATCCACACAGCGTGCTCCATTCATGCGCTCAGAAACTGGCGCCCACACGAAATAAAGATACACTGACGCACAGTCAGTAACCACCAGCACGACGAACCGTCTCATCAAAACGTCCCCTTATCAATGTTGCAGCTCATCATGCAATTCCTTGAAGCCAATTACTGGAGAAGCTCTTACACTGTTAAACTCGGCAACCAACCATAACGAACAGTTAAGGCCTGGAGTGTATTCATATTCACTAAGTAGGCCGGGCGTTGCCAGTTCAGGCATCGTTAGTACTGTGTAATATGATCAGTGTCACTTTGTTCGTTTCCAAAATGCGCACTGCATTTTTTCAGATACCTACCATTAATTTTTTTATTCGGTATTTACCTGTGGCCTTGCGACATATCCGGTGATGGAAACTCGCTCAGTCGTTTGCGAGCCAGCGCCATTGTTTCGCTCTCCGGCACTCGGACGTTGTGGAGGAGCTGTCGACAGACAAGTTATATCAGTGTCGGCCCTCAGCCATGTCAATACGCCTCTTTGCGTAACTACCCCATCCCTTTCCCGTGTGCAGGATAGCGTAACAGCCCTCTCAAGCTGCATGGCTAACATCCCCGTCTTTCCTTCCTGCACCTCCCTTCCTTGCTCCGACTATAGCCGTACGCGTTGGTAACAATACGCCCAAGCTCACTGGCATAGGCTTACGCACGGTGGCGTGGGAGAGGAGGCGGGGGTGGGCGGGAAGCGCCTAGTTGCCTAAGAGGGGTGGGGAGGATTGACATAATAGGGAGGGAGGCACTGCGAGCAGCATTCACTCTTCCCTTCTCCCACGAAAAGAAATCCAGCATATATATATATATATATATATATATATATATATATATATATATATATATATATATATATATATATATATATATATATATATATATATATATTTATATATATATATATGCTTATTGGTGTTTCGCTTATAGGTGGCAGTGACCCAATGTAGAGCTCGAATCTATTGTTTAGGTTACTGACGAACACCTCTGCTTCGCAGAATGAAGAGCTGATGAGGTGCAAGCGACGGATATCAAGCTGCATGCAAGAAGCTGCCGAGCCACCAGATTGTTTTTTTACAGCTTTCTTTCTGGTGTGTTTTGTCACACATACTTACTCGTAGCTTGTCGAGATGGAGTAGAAGAGCTGTTCCCCATCTTGGAAGGAAGCTGCAAATAAAGAGGGAATTGAGCACGCCTTCCAACACGCAGCACAAGACTTATTCGGGTTGAGTACGACTTGAAGGGCTATAATGTTATTTTATGAATGTATATTTCTTGTTCGGGAAAATGAGGCGTTAATTTCAGCACAATAATGAGAGCGGCACCAGCAATCTGCGGTTTCACTGCCTACAACTGGCGTCCGCCCACTGGAGTGAGGCAAGTACACATGAAAGAGATAAAGGAGGACGCCTCGAAAAATCGCCGCCAAAGCATTCCGTTAAAAAAATGGTTAGAAAGAGAAAGCTGAAACGTGCGGCCCCGGTGTCTAACAGTGGTTTGAGCCCGATGTGACACGGAAGCCTTTCGCAATTATTGGTTACATGTCCGTGCTTCTGAATGAGGTTGGGCACGTTTGGTTTGGGTTTACCACAGCCTTTGTTTCACATGGCGCACATTGCGTCGCGCATGATCACGGTCATGGAGGAGCGTACTGAGCGGTTCAAATGCGTTTCGCAACGCGTTAATCATAGTGGTTGTCCTCGAACCACAGGTGGTCACAGACGTCGCTGCCGAAGCCAATGTGCCGCTGGGAAAACTCCCGCCCAAAGCGTGCGTTCACCCCCATACGAACGCTCTCCCGCAATCTTCGCGTTGACGCTGTCGTTCCCGCTATACGCTAAACGGCACCGCGTTGTTGCAAGCGCTAGACATCGCGAGCGTGGTTTGCGGGATCCGTCCGTCACTGGCGCTTGCGTTCCCATTCGCGATTTAGCGCAACTTGGAAAGCTGCCGGGTCGGCGGTACAACAATCGGATCCGGGCACAACACATGCCGGATCCGGGCACTAAAACAGGCTCTCCCTGGCTTGTTGTTGTGCCCGGGTTGTCACATCGGCTCGACGAATGCGAGTCCTCTCACGTTCTCACGGTCGGCGCTTTCATAGAGTTGTCCGTCGCATACCCATGCCCTGGATAACATATGTATATTATTTTATATGTATTATCTTTTTCGCATCACTAAAAACTTCTTCTCTTTCTCCTCCTTCTCCTCCTTCTCCTCCTCCTCTGAGCCACCGCCCGATCTAAAGGGCACCACCGGATACATCCACCCATCCATTCATCCGTATAGCGTAAGTGTATATAGCGTAAGTGTATATGCTACATTTAGGCAGCACAGTAGCGCATTTGCTTTGGATAGCCGCTAGCAACCATGCGCTGCGGAGAAGCTGGTGCACAGGCCGCACCACCAAAAGCGGTCGCCGTGCAACTAGAATTTATGAAGTGACTGTCGTGCGCGCTGTAGATCGTTAGCTACGAGCTGGTACTCACATTCGCTTTAGATTCATGTCCTTAAGCTTCGACAGCAAAGTATTTGCGTGGATTCGGTGCCATTTTCAAAAAAACATACTGAAATAATCAATGCTGTTGGCTAGGTGGGGCGTTCCTTGAACTTGCAGGACCTATATTTTGTGATTGTGAATTTCAGCTCATCTTCCATAGCGTGCGCCACTTCACCATGCGGTAAGGTACATGCTATTCGGCACTACGCTACGCCTTATTAGCGCTTTAGTTACCGGACAGACTAAAATTGCCTGTTTAATTCCCGTGGCACAGTCCCGAAAGCATCTGTTTCTTTTTTCTTGGCCACTTGTTGACACGCCAGGCACGTCGACTGGCAAGTGGCGCGACACGCTTCGTCGATTGGCAACAGACTTAAGCAAATCTCATGCAAAAACAGAGTACGGCTTCGCCGCGTAATTATCGTTGCTAACCTCGCAAGATGGCGGGCCTATGGGCTACTCTGCTCCCGTAAGTAGCGTATACAGTTACTCTATACATGTAATGCATGTTGCGCGCTTTCTCTTGCACCCGGAGTCGCCGGATGGAAGACGAGGCCGCGGAGCGGGGTGAAGGGAAAGCGGTGTTGTGCCACAGACATGTTCCTCGTTCGGGAGCACGTCTCACAAGATGGAGCGCTGTTTCGACGAACTGTCTCCCCCCCCCCCCCCCTCGCAGCGCCGCCTTCTGTGCAGGAGAACCGTGCAGCTCCGGGGATAACGTCGCTTCCTCCGCCGAACCACTTTGCAGTTCCGGGTATGGCTACGTCTCCCCCTCCGAGCCCGAGAACTGGTCTGAGAGAATGGACCAAAGACGCTATTTCAGGCCGAGCCGGCCCCATGTTAGGAGATTTCGCCCCAGCCGACGTTCTCGCGCTGGCCGGCTATGTACAAACGACAACCTGCTACAGTAAACGCTCCTTTTGTTGCTGTTTTCCAAACGGATTGCCTCCCTGTTTCACCTTCGGGCTAAGGCTTCAGCGAAGTCCGCTCGACGGCTCGCCGCTCTTCGCCACCGCTACCATCGCGACAGAGCGAATTCCTAACAGTGGTTGGCAGCTACGGGATACGATACCCTACGTTTGGCACGCTGGATCAGACCCCTGGAAGCTCGAGCACGACCGACCTGATATCAGCGTTTGGATACGCGGGTATACGCTACCCCTGTCCTCAACGTTTTCCTGCTCTGGGACCCGCTACCCCGATCTCAACGGCTGAAAAGTTGGATCGGATCCCTGGAAGCCCGAGGACGACCACCGTGATATCGTTTTGCTGCCCTGGGACCCGCTACGCCGACTTCTACGGCTTGAAAGTTGAAGCGGATCTTGGCAGGCCCGAGGACACCCACGACACCCCTCGACGGCAACGACCAGATGGCCGAAGTCACCCGCTCTAGTTGGGTGAGTGCCGGACGTTCGTCTTTTGTCGTCAGACCCTGTTAGCACAGAGTATCCAAATATGTTCTTTTAGATCTTTAGCTGGATAGTGCTTGGCTGGTTCTCGACTTGCTTCACGTCGAAGAATATAGCTTCTGAGACAAAGCTATTTCAGAAAGGAACGTGCACGAGTTGCGGTACACAATGGAGAAGCTTAGAGTGAGGGACCTTCTCGATGTTTGTGAGCAGCTGGGTGTTTCTGTTGTTAGGACGAGCCGTAAAGGAAATATTCTTGATGTCATGAGAGCGGAAGTAATAACTGAAGAGGAGGTAGAAGAGGCTATGGAGACAATTAAAGAAAAACAGCGGGAGGCTGAGGAGCGTCAAAAACGCGAACGCGAGGAGGCTGAGGAGCGTCAAAAACGCGAAGCTGAGGAGGCTGAGGAGCGTAAAAGGCGAGAAGAGCGTCAATATGCTCTTAGAATGAAAGAGCTGGAACTTGAGCAACTTCGCATAACATCGGCGCAGTCTAGTTCGCTATCTCTGGCAGACGAAATGCCAAGACAGAAAATCCTAGATTTGATTCTGCCGTTTAGGACGGGTCGAGACATCGCGTTTTTTTTAGTCAACTTTGAGCGCACGTGCGAGAAAATTGGGATAAATGAGGGTGTCTGGTCCCAGAAGCTTCTGTCAGTCATTCCGGGAGAGGCCGCGGAAGTAATCGCACGGTTGTCTAAAGAAGACTCTGACGACTACGCTAAGGTCAAAGCGGCCCTCCTTCGTAAGTACCGCTTGTCTGCCGAGGCATTTCGGCAGCGATTTAGGCAAGCAAAAAGGGGCAGTGAATCATGCACAGAGTTCGTGTACCAGCTTAAGTCTAATTTGAAAGAATGGCTTAGAAGTGCGGATGCTTACGGTAACCACGACAGGGTGATTGATTGTGTGGCCCTCGAGCAATTCTATCGTGTTTTGCCTGAAGCTGCCAGACTCTGGCTTCAGGATAGAATGAAGGGAACAGACATTGACAAAGCTGCTGAGCTCGCTGATGAGTATCATACGCGAAGGAATTTTCAGTTGGATCGCGAGGATACAAAAGAGAAGAGGGACTCCTCAAGGTGGCTTGCTGCTCAAAATGCAGCACAAAAGATGGCTCCGCCGCGTGACGAATTCAGTCAAGGAGCGACTAACATTGAGAGGGAAAGGAGAAAGCCAGGAGAGGCACCTGAGTCGACAGCAAGTGCGAGGGAACGCGTCAACACCGCTCGAGCTTTTGAATCAAAACGATCAATTGTATGCTACAATTGTAAAAAGGAGGGTCATATCTCATCTAGCTGTAAGCAAAAGTTTGTTTTCGCTGGCATTCGCGAGTCGGACGAGAACTTGAAGTTACTCGAGCCTTACATGCGCGAAATTGTGGTCAACAGAAAGAAATGCCGGGCACTCCGTGATTCAGCTGCGACGATGGACATAGCACACCCATCTTGCATCTCCCCTGGCGACTATACTGGTGAATGCGCCTAGATCAGACAGGTTGCAGAAGAGCAAAGTGCCTGTTTGCCAATTGCTGCGGTTGTTCTAGAGGGAAGTTTTGGAAAATTGCGCACTGAGGCGGCCGTGAGCCCTAATTTGCCCCAAGATTTTCCGTACATTTTTTCCAACAAATCAGAGCAGCTCCTTAAAGAAAAGTGCCAGTCATTTTCATCTTCCCTCGCGTGCATGGCACTCACGCGATCGCGGTCCCGCGCTATCGCGGGGAGACTTGAGGTCTCGGTTTCGAACGAAGAGGCAGTCGAGCGTGAGACAACTCCCCAGGGAGACTCGGGCCAAGAGGCGACTAGTGTATCACAGGACATCGAAGACAGTAGGGCTCCGGATACGGTATTGGCTGCCGAACGCGACGAGCCTGCGGAGGTGGATGAAAGCAGGGCGCTTCAGCAGAGCGTTCAGGCGTCCCTGCTTGGTCCAACATCCACTAGTTTTCCACGTGAAAGCGACGCGCCAGCTAACAGGCTCGTACAGCTTATTGCCGAAGAGCAAAGTCTCACGGAGAGTCAGCGTGATGATCTCACGAAAGTAGTTAGAGACTACGCAGACGTGTTTTGTGACAAACCAGGGAAAACCTCTTTGGTAGAGCATGATATTCAGTTATCAAGTGAAGAACCGATCTCTAGCAAGGCTTACCGCGTATCGCCGAGGCAAAGGGAGATCATGGAAGCCGAGATCCGCCGCATGTGTGACTTGGGGGTCATCATTCTAGGTGAAAGCGATTACACCTCCCCACTCATATTAGTCTAGGTTCCGGGAAAGGACCCTAGGCCATGCGTGGACTACCGCCGGCTAAATAAGATCACTTTAGATCAGACGTATCCGATACCTAATATCGAGGAGAGAGTAGAAACCGTGGCAAAATCCACATATATCTCCCTCTTAGATCTGGTACGGGGATACTTGCAGGTCCCGTTGACGGAGCGAGCCTCTCGTTATGCCGCATTCATTTCCCTATTGGGAACATTTCGCCCTTTAATGCTTGCTTTCGGCTTATCATGGATCGGGTGTTGCGGGGTTTAGGAGATTTCGCCCTGCCGTATCTCGATGATGTGGCGATATTCTCTGATACGTGGGTCGAGCATGTGACTCACTTGAGGACCGTTCTGGCTCGACTACGTGATGCAGGCCTCACCGTGAGAGCGCAGAAATGCCACTTAGGGTGCGCAAGCGTAAGTTATCTCGGCCACATCGTGGGTCGTGGCCAGCGTAGCCCGTCCGAGCTGAAAGTTGCGGCCGTTTTAGAGTATCGTCGTCCCACCACAAAGTCGGAATTGAGGGCGTTTTTGGGACTGGCGGGGTATTATCAACACTACGTCAAAGGTTGCTCAAACCTCGCTAGTCCGCTGACGGACTCTCTCCGCAAAACCGAGCCCACCGTCATTTCGTGGGACACAAGAAAAGAGAATGCTTTCAAGAGCCTCAAGAGCGCTCTCGCAAAACGACCTGTGCTAGCGGCACCGGACTTTTCTCAGAGTTTTATTATTTAGTGTGATGCCAGTGACCGCGGCCTAGGAGCAGTTTTGTGCCAAAAGGACGCCGAAGGGCACGAGCGGCCCGTTTTGTATCTCAGCAGAAAGCTCAGTGTCAGAGAGGAAGCTTACAGCACTTCAGAAAAAGAGTGCGCCTGTCTTGTTTGAGCAATTGGTAAGCTAGCATGTTACGTCTCAGGGTCGACTTTAGTAGAAACTGATCACTGCCCCTTGACTTGGTTGCACAACATGCCGTCTAAAAGCGGTCTTAGGTGGAGCTTGACGCTTCAGCACCATAACTTTAGTGTGCGCTATAAGAAAGGGAAGCTGCACACAAATTCAGATGGTCTCAGCAGAGCTTATTGAAGTGCAGCCCAGCTCCCTCATACAAGTTGAGGCACATCCTTCTGGTTTGACGTGTTTTGCATAATTTTGGCGTCTTTTATTTCGTTTTGATTTAAACTGTATCAACAATGTCGCATTGCACTAACAGATGTAATTTTGTTTGAAGTGTACTCTGATATGTTACCAGGAAGCCCAGCCTCTACCATTCTGGTAAAATTGTTCAAAAAAAATGCACAGAATTGGTTTTGGGCTGCTTCAGCGGGTTCCGACCCGCTCGTATGGCATTGGGGATGGTTTCGCGTGGCCTTTCTTGGCATCGGGACTGCGCAGTGTAATCACAGCATTCGTGAGGGCCAGTGTTTTGAGGTCTCTAAGGGATACGTTTCTCGTGCTTTTTGAAACGTACAATAGTAGAGACTCAATAGATCTCTTTGCTGCCTTGGTCTGGCGCTATGAGAGACGTTCAGAGGGTGCTTGCTTCCCCGAAAGTGGTTTGTCTTTGCGTTCAACTCCGTCGTTCCAGTGATTCCCTGCAGGGCTCTGAAGATCACCACGGAGTGGCTACAGTATCGACGGTCAACCAGCATCCCTCCTTCCGAGCCGCGCTGACGGCTCAAAACTCCGGATGCATTGTCTGGTGGCGGGGGTGCTGTTGTTCCACAGACATGTTCCTCGTTCGGGAGCACGTCTCACAAGATCGAGCCCTGTTTCGACGAACTGTCTCCCCCCCCCCCCTTCCCAGCGCCGCCTTCTGTGCAGGAGAACCGTGCTGTTCCGGGGATAACGTCGCTTCCTCCGCCGAACCATTTTGCAGTTCCAGGTATGGCTACGTCTCCCCCTCCGAGCCCGAGAACTGGTCTGAGAGAATGGACTAAAGACGCTATTTAAGGCCGAGCCGGCCCCATGTTAGGAGATTTTGCCCCAGCCGACGTTGTCACGCTGGCCGGCTATGTACAAACGACAACCTGCTACAGTAAACGCTCCTTTTGTTGCTGTTTTCCAAACGGATTGCCTCCCTGTTTCACCTTCGGGCTAAGGCTTCAGCGAAGTCCGCTCGACGGCTCGCCGCTCTTCGCCACCGCTACCATCGCGACAGAGCAAATTCTTAACAGCGGCGGCAGCGCGCGTTCGCGGGCAAAATCCTGAGGCGAGAGCTTGGAATGCCGAGGCTGCTCGACAAGCTCAGCGGCAGCGGCGCGAAGACCCTGCCCTTCGCGAACGTGGAGCAGCGGCACTGTAGCGGCGTTGTTCGATCGTGACAACTATAGGCAAGGACAGACAGACAGACAGACAGACAGACAGACAGACAGACAGACAGACAGACAGACAGACAGACAGACAGACAGACAGACAGACAGACAGACAGACAGACAGACAGACAGACAGACAGATAGATAGATAGATAGATAGATAGATAGATAGATAGATAGATAGATAGATAGATAGATAGATAGATAGATAGATAGATAGATAGATAGATAGATAGATAGATAGATAGATAGATAGATAGATAGATAGATAGATAGATAGATAGATAGATAGATAGATAGATAGATAGATAGATAGATAGATAGATAGATAGATAGATAGATAGATAGATAGATAGATAGATAGATAGATAGATAGATAGATAGATAGATAGATAGATACTTTACCCCACTCATTATCATTCCCACCGTGAATATGCTGCATTTTTTTTTTTGCCAGGCTCGCGCAGTGGTCCTACTGTTCGAAAACCACAGTGAAGGGGTGTGCTTTATTTCACTGTGCGTGTCTACGTGTGCGCGTATAGCTGTTCTCCCAAGGTTACTTTAAGAATGTTCTGATAAACTTGGATGGTGTTTCATTGTTTACGAAATGCTGAGTTAGCATGTATTTGGAAGTAGCTGCCCAGAATTACAAATCACTCTTCGCTTTTTAGAAAGAAAACTACAATAAAAACGTTTCTCGTCGCGATCAGGTGAATCTTATTTAAAGCTCGGAACTTTTTCAAGCTGCTAGCTTTCCCAGGTCTGTGATTGAATTAATTTGTTCATTCGCTCGTAAGCGCGTACCTCCACGGTTTGTGCAGCACCATTTTTATTACCCCTGGCAGCACGATTCAGCCTAGTATTTACGTACAAGCTCCAGCCGCGTGACAATGGGCAGGCACTATCTCACCCTGTACTTTAAGCCTCCGTGTATTATCTGTCCCGTTTTATTTTTTATTTCATGTCTCTGCGAGAATGCTTTCCGATAACGCCCTTAGAAACAGCTGGAGCGATATTGGCAACTTCGAATCAAGCACGTAGGATATTAGCAGCTGACTTCGATATTCAAGGGAGATGTACCACTCTGTACGATACATTTCGGTGCATTGCTTGCAAGGTACATTGTAGTGTGTAACGAAGACGTATGAGCCCTCTCTGTTATACGCTGTTAATATTCTTTCCTTTTTTTAAGCTAAGCTGTGTATGACTAAATTCTGTCGTATGGCGTAGGTGAAGAAATACGCACTTTTTGGTGGTTCCATATACTTGACTAATCCACCATTTGCGGGTGTAGAAAAATGAACTTGGCGTAAGGGTAAAAACAAAGGTGTTTCGCCGACGTGGCGAAATGAACAATTCCGCCTCGAAGAGAAGAGACGTACTTGCATAACAAACGAACGTCGTGGCCTTTTTCTTTTGTATTTTTGAAGCAACCAGGTTTTTGTACACTATAGATAAAGGATTTCCTTTAGAGACAGCCTTTGACCACCGTTGATGAGGGTAGCATACGTCATGCGCAAGAGAAACACCAGGATGTTCGAGTGGATGCAGCTTTTAATCACGGACCTGCTTAAGCCAAGGCTTGGTCCATGATGGGTGAAAAGATAGATAATGATCACAAACCGGCCCGTACCCTCTTTTTAATCTTCTGATTCAGCGCAGAACACCTGCACCAATTTCTTCAAGTGGGATAGGTGAGACTCCGATGAGTGAGAGAACGACAGTGAAGGAGAAAGAAAGATAGAAAAACAAAGACACGAGAAACTGACACGTTCTTCCCGAAAGAACTTTCTTCGCAAGACGCGATTTGAAGCTGCGTAAACGCACGATCGCAAGCGCATCGTGACCATTCGGCTATCCATGGCTTCTTTTTCTTTATTGCCTATGTACCGTTCGGCTATCCAGGCACCACGCTTACTACACTATATGGGCAAGACTATGATACGCACGTTAACGTGGCCTATAGGACAGCCTTGTATGTTTAGTGTAGCAAGTGGGTGAGTAACAATTCCGGGTGGTGAGACCGGGAAAAAGTAAGGCAAAGCAGAAAGGCTGAGAAAGAGAACTTGAGAGAAAGACATAAAGATAATCAAACAACGCGGGGAAAAGATATAGAGGGAGAGAGAAGTAAAGAGAAATGAGCAGAGAAAAGACAGACAAGAAGTAGATAAAAGAGAAATTACATGTAGGGTTTTACGTCCCAAAACCAACACATTACGAGTGACGCCGTATAGCAAAGGGTTCCGGAAATTTCGGCTATGTGGTGTTCTTTAGCGTTCACTAACATAACACAGATACGGGGGCCAATTCGTCTCCACCGAAATGCGACCACCCCAACAGGAATCGAACCCGCGACCTTCTGACCAACCACCGCTCCACCACGGCAGACGAACAGATGAATAAAGAGAAAACTAAAGAGAGACAAAGAAGGCTGCCCAGCTCCGGACATTTTTCAGGCTTGGGAACAATATATATAGTGCGTAGGTAGGTTAATTTGTGTTGGCACAGAATAGTGAATGATAATATGTGAATTCAGTGTATAGCGATATTTCTTATACCAGACCACCGATGGTCACAGCTTTGCTGGCTTTAACAATCACTTCAGTGGAAGGGCTTCGATTTTTTTTTTCTTTCTTCCACAACGACCCCACGTGGGAGGCCTGTAGGTGCCACTCAAATTGCAGGTTCTCAACAAAACTTACTCCTCCTCCTCCTCCTCCTCCTCATTTGTTCAATAAGCAAGCGTTATTGCGTGGCACAATAGCATTTGTTTACGCGCACAGCGCTAGGCTTACATAGAGGTATGAAACAAAAGCGTATGGTGCTATTACACGAGATGCACAATGTAATACTTACGGACACAATCGACAAGCGCAAACCCGACTGCCCTATTAAGCCGCCAGAAATCATCTGTGACGCCATATCTGCTTATCGTCGGCTATTGCGAACCTTAATGCCTCTGACAGCAGTATGTGATTGTAAGCCCTCCCCGCCCCCCACACAGACATTTATTATAGTCTATATTATCGCCGCACACGAACGAAAACGAACTGATTACACAGGCCGCTACGTGAGGCAAGAATGGAGCACACACACACAATATATATATATATATATATATATATATATATATATATATATATATATATAATGAGATATAACAGACAGTAATGCCAAGGAATGTACAGGGGAAGTTATTAACATTAATGGAATGTAAATAAGAAGAAAGAAAAGTGGATGAAAAAATTACCAACTGTAAGCAGGAATCGAACCTACGACCTTCGAAGCGTAATTCGAAGGTCGTAGGTTCGATTCCTGCTTACAGTTGGTAATTTTTTCATCCACTTTTCTTTCTTCTTATTTACATTCCATTAATGTTAATAACTTCCCCTGTACATTCCTTGGCATTACTGTCTGTTATATCTCATTATTATTGTGTTAAAACACGGAAAAACGAGCCCTTAGGTATACACTTCTTTCCCTTATTTCATTGAACGAGGGTCTCGTACTGGCAGACTTGGTGTGTTTAGGTTGTATAAGAGGGACAATTAATCAGCTGCCCGCTCATAATAAGTTCACGTGCTACGTGACGCCAAACATGCGCATAAGAGTGTTTTCACACTCGTTGTTTGGCTTATAGATGGCGCTGACTGTCGCTCCTACTTCTAAATTCACAGATAAACCAAAAAAAGTGGATGGAGGGAGTGCCGCTGTAATAGCTCAGTGGTTAGAGCATCGAACGCGTAATTCGAAGGTCGTAGGTTCGATTCCTGCTTACGGTTGGTAATTTTTTCATCCACTTTTCTTTCTTCTTATTTACATTCCATTAATGTTAATAACTTCCCCTGTACATTCCTTGGCATTACTGTCTGTTATATCTCATTATTATTGTGTTAAAAACACGGCAAAACGAGCCCTTAGGTATACACTTCTTTCCCTTATTTCATTGAACGAGGGTCTCGTACTGGCAGACTTGGTGTGTTTAGGTTGTATAAGAGGGACAATTAATCAGCTGCCCGCTCATAATAAGTTCACGTGCTACGTGACGCCAAACATGCGCATAAGAGTGTTTTCACACTCGTTGTTTGGCTTATAGATGGCGCTGACTGTCGCTCCTACTTCTAAATTCACAGATAAACCAAAAAAAGTGGATGGAGGGAGTGCCGCTGTAATAGCTCAGTGGTTAGAGCATCGAACGCGTAATTCGAAGGTCGTAGGTTCGATTCCTGCTTACAGTTGGTAATTTTTTCATCCACTTTTCTTTCTTCTTATTTACATTCCATTAATGTTAATAACTTCCCCTGTACATTCCTTGGCATTACTGTCTGTTATATCTCATTATTATTGTGTTAAAAACACGGAAAAACGAGCCCTTAGGTATACACTTCTTTCCCTTATTTCATTGAACGAGGGTCTCGTACTGGCAGACTTGGTGTGTTTAGGTTGTATAAGAGGGACAATTAATCAGCTGCCCGCTCATAATAAGTTCACGTGCTACGTGACGCCAAACATGCGCATAAGAGTGTTTTCACACTCGTTGTTTGGCTTATAGATGGCGCTGACTGTCGCTCCTACTTCTAAATTCACAGATAAACCAAAAAAAGTGGATGGAGGGAGTGCCGCTGTAGTAGCTCAGTGGTTAGAGCATCGAACGCGTAATTCGAAGGTCGTAGGTTCGATTCCTGCTTACAGTTGGTAATTTTTTCATCCACTTTTCTTTCTTCTTATTTACATTCCATTAATGTTAATAACTTCCCCTGTACATTCCTTGGCATTACTGTCTGTTATATCTCATTATTATTGTGTTAAAAACACGGAAAAACGAGCCCTTAGGTATACACTTCTTTCCCTTATTTCATTGAACGAGGGTCTCGTACTGGCAGACTTGGTGTGTTTAGGTTGTATAAGAGGGACAATTAATCAGCTGCCCGCTCATAATAAGTTCACGTGCTACGTGACGCCAAACATGCGCATAAGAGTGTTTTCACACTCGTTGTTTGGCTTATAGATGGCGCTGACTGTCGCTCCTACTTCTAAATTCACAGATAAACCAAAAAAAGTGGATGGAGGGAGTGCCGCTGTAATAGCTCAGTGGTTAGAGCATCGAACGCGTAATTCGAAGGTCGTAGGTTCGATTCCTGCTTACAGTTGGTAATTTTTTCATCCACTTTTCTTTCTCCTTATTTACATTCCATTAATGTTAATAACTTCCCCTGTACATTCCTTGGCATTACTGTCTGTTATATCTCATTATTATTGTGTTAAAAACACGGAAAAACGAGCCCTTAGGTATACACTTCTTTCCCGGCTATCGCGTGTCAGTTACACCTCTCCTGAATCGACATGATTTCATGCAGCAAAACGGGATGTTGGGTAACTTCACTGGTACATTAACATGCACAGACATGGACTCAAAAAAGTAAAAATAACAAAATTAATGCTTCGTTTTTCTTTTTTTTTTTTTTGCTGTGTATGTGTTGACGTGCTTGACTTTTGGTAATGTGAACCATTTCATAGATTTAATGTCGTGGCCGGTGCCCGTTACCGTTGGTGGGGTGACTGCGATTTAGCAGAACGACTTTACACCGTCTGTCATATATAGAGAATCGCTAGATTGCAACACACACACACACACACACACACACACACACACACACACACACACACACACACACACACACACACACACACACACACACAAGAAGTGAAAGAGGGGACCCTTAATATTCGTCTTTGAGAGTTGAACATGATAGCGTTATCCACACGTACGCACGCTCACACACAGATAATCACGTTTCCAATCTTTAGTGCACACTCCCTTTTTAGTGAAGACCAAAACTGAGCCCCAATCGAGAAAATCAAAAGTGAAAATTCCATCAGGTTCACATCTTTACTTGCGTCTATATCGAATTTTCGCTCACGGCTAAATCACATTTTTCGCTCACAGCCAAAGACGCCTCCGGCTACATCGGAATTTCTGCGAAACAACGAGCTCCTTGACGCTATCGCGTTAACACCTTCCCCGCAGCTCCCGCCTCTCCCTTTCCACGCAAACGCACAACAACCGGACAACGCCCCTGTCAACGTTCAAACAGGCGAAATACGCATCGCACTGTTTCACACCTCGTGAAACCATCAGGGAGGGCAAATCGTTAGCATAAGCACCGACTCACGTAGCCTAACAGGCGTCCTTACGTGCCGACAGCATCCATGCTGCAAGTATAAACATGCAGCCACACAGGGTGGGCCCATTTTATACTCACTGTGTCGGGCGTCCGCGGGCACTCACTGTGCGGTGTGGCGCTGCACACGCTTGAAGTGTCAACCACTACGAAAACATCGAAACAAAGATTCGCACAGTCCGTTACACACGCGTAGACAGCGCGAAGTGACGCTCCTTGGCGTCGGCGTGGAGTTGTGCCGAGGACTCACTTCTTCCTGTTTGAACGACGCGATTGCCACAGTCTCCGGCAACGCTTCTCAATAGTCTCCGCGCTATCGTGCATCGTTACAGCATCCGCGTTTAATGAAAAAAAAAGCAGCAAAGATAAATCTTTCGCGCTCTCGATCACGTGTTCCGGCTAAGCCCGCCCTCTGCCAGCCGCGCCGTCGGTCGCTTGACGCGCTCTCACGCCTTCTTATCATTCGAAATAAATACGGGCGCGAAACAAAACGCCCGCTTCTGCATGGCGCAGGTCATTGAGCATAAGCAATTCTAGACGTAAGTATAATTGTCAATGGTCAAGCAGGGGCGTAGCCGGAAGGTAGCATGCCGGGCACTCCCGTCCCCGCCCTCCAGAAATATTTTTACGCCATTCCGTCTCGTATAACTGAATAAACATTTTTACCTTACCCGGAGACCATAGCCTCCACCGCACAGAAAACTAAGCAGACCCCCGGCTCGGACACTCGGGCTTCTTCGGGTCGGGGCATACCCTAACACCGCGCTAGTTAAGAAAATTTATCCCGAAATATAGTCAACTAATATATGCTCCTTCTGCGACGCTATAGCTAACTTGTAAACATATGCTCTGGCGGTGTCCCGCGTTACGCTGTGGGGAAAGTCATTGCGCCGTCCAAACAAGAGTGTGTTATTACGAGCTCCGGACTCGACCAACAGTTACGGGCAGACCAACGGGCCAACGTGGGAGCGGCCCGCAACGTGCTGAAGCACGTTTCGACGGACAAAATAAAGTTCATCCATCCGTAGCATCGAGGGCATAACTTTCTAAAAATAGGTGCCCCCCCCCCCAAAAAAAAAAGAAAGAAAAAATGCTGGCTACGCCCCAGCAGCTATGCAATGGCGGCATAATAACTTGCGGCATAAGCTTACTTTCGCGCCATAAACACGAAGCACGTCGGAGCACTTCCTATATACAGCGTTTACGTTGTGTGGAACTGTGTACGTATCTTTCCAAAAATATTTGAGCGCTAAAATTAACATACACGCCTTGAGTCTTTTGTATATGAATGATAATGTGCGGTAAATATATCGCCTATAACTGATATTTTAGCTAATGCAATGCGAAGACGATGTGCGCCATTCTTTTTCTCCTCTTCTTCTTCTTTTCCTATTATGTTTATAGCGAGTCTGTTTGGACCCATTTAGTTTCCAGCTCCATAACACTTTGTGTCTCTCATGCCAGTCGAGAAAATGCCGAGACTAAAGAAAGACCTTTCAAGAATCCCAAATTTCGCGGCAACCAGTGCAGTTAGTTCTCTTGCAAGCAAGCTCCTCTATAACTTTCCTTCCCCCTGAGAGGGCAGGGTAGCCTACCGGGGCTCAGCCTTGGTTTAGCTCCATGCCTTTCTCTCTGTGCTCTCTCTCCCTCTCTCACGATTAGATGCCAGGTTGCGTACACTGAGGCGCGGGATTCTGAACCTGTGAGCCCTTCAATGCCAAAGCTTAAGACTTTCCAACTTTTCCAGCGTCCATCAAGGAGAATCGCGTGTAGAATGGCAACGGCTATGTTCTAATAGGAAAGACAGGCTCAAGTCTGCGCAGCGCCTTTGGCCGCCGTAGCGGAAAGAGGGCAAAGCACCGGTCACTCGAACCGGCCGCGCTTGCTGGGTCTTCCCATTGTGCGCACAGAAAACCTTTTCCTTGAGGCGCTTATTTCCCATTTTGCAAACTATGGGCGCCGCTTCTTCGTCATCTTGAAAACCCTTGCACGCACCGCTGCTGCAATGTTAGCTGCTGCAAAAGTTTAAGCATGACGAAGACCTGGAAACTTCCCGTCAAGTTCTACCATTTCCAATGCAAGCAGGGATTGATTGATTAATTGATTGATATGTAGGGTTTACCGTCCCAAAACCACCATATGATTATGAGAGACGTCTTAGTGGAGGGCTCCGGAAATTTTGACCACCTGGGGTTCTTTAACGTGCACCCGAACCTGAACACACGGGCCAACAGCATTTCCGCCTCCGTCGGAAATGCAGTAGCCGCCGCCGGGATTCGATACCATGACCTGCGGTCAGCAGCCGAGTGCCTTAGCCACTAGACCACCGCGGCGGGGCCCAATGCAAGCAGTGCGAGAAGCAAAGGCGTCAAGAGTGGATTATGGCAGTTCGCCGAAACTCCGCGGTCTCGTTACTTTAAAATATTTTAGTCGCGTACAGTACTGCAAACTATTACATGAAAATCATGCGATGGCCGGACTCATACTGAAAGAAAACGCGTTTGAAAATCGACAGCATATAGGCGACCGCTGTATATTACACGATGGGGCTCTGGCTTTCCGAGACAACCATTGGGTAGTGCGAAAGCGGCGGAGCTTGCTAGCTCAATACAGCACTGTTAAAATAACGCACTGTGAGCCCTGCAAGTGTTTTATACAGCTGATTGCTGTTGACCTCTCATTGTCGCTCAGTGTAAAAAGATTTATGCGGCATGTTCGCGCTGCGCGTTTAACGTATATACAGGTCTTGCAAGCAACACTCGCCGATAAGTTAGCCTGATGAGGTGTTGTGATGCTAGGATCGAAGTCAAGAGCGGGATTCTCGCATACGCCAGCTGCAAATCCACGGGAGCGCGACGCAGTAACAATGCGCTCAGATTATGGTGCAAGAATGGAAGACAGGGCATATCGGTGTTGCATATTTCACGTGTATGGGGGTATGACGCTCAATGTAAACAGAAGTGACGCTTGGTGCGTGTGTATACCCCCTGTCCGTTGCCGTCACACCTTACACTTCAAATAGATTTAGGTGCACGTTAAAAAAAACTCAGGTGGCCAGAATAAATTTGGAGTCCCACATAATTGCGTGCTTCCTAATTATATGACGGTCTTGGCACGTAAAATATGACAACCTTGCATGCGTTCGAGCCGCAGGCGATGTACAGCTGCCGCTATGAAAATGGGTTGAAAAAAAAAGAACCAAGACAGATATAAAATTTTCGATGGATTCGTGATATTTGACGAGGTCATCAGGGGTCGAACCTCGGCGTAACTAAAAACATGCTTGATCGTAGTGGGTATAGTGTGATATGGCGAATACCAGGCAAGCTGTGAAAACAACCAAATCGACATTCGAATCAGTGAACATGCTGCGTGATCAGACGTGGATATTATCCGAAA